>NC_066581.1:420004492-420305920 GCF_024323335.1 Lathyrus oleraceus
TTTCTCTTTCCATTACTAGTACTGAAAAGAAAAAATTTATATTAGAACGAAATAAATTCAAAACAAAATTACAATTTATAGTGTTTGGATCTCATATAATAATTTTATTATTTAAATAATTGTAGAGATTATACAATTTATTGAGATAAATTATCTTTTTAAATTGAAAAATCTCTACACTAGTAACAAGATTATTAAATGATTTCTTTTTATAAAAAATAAGGTATAAAACAGTGTTGACTTCTTATTTTAAAATAAAATCTATTATTTTGCGAGTCTCTATTTCTCTAACCTAAAAAAACTAAAAGAGAAGTACATATTTATGGATATACAATTAATATATCACAAAGAAAATAGATTTGAGAACATAAAAGGTATAACACTCGAATGAACTTGATAAAATACAAGTTCTCTTGATGTTATTTTACTCTTCTTAAAGTTATTTGTTGTGTTTCCTAATAATACTTTGAGGATATAATAAAATAAAGTGAAAATTAAACAATATTACAAAATATAAAAAAATTAAATATAAAAAAATTAAACATTTAAAAAAAACTTCATTACTTAAATAATAATTAAATAAATGAAGAAAATGTTGCTAGTTTGATATCTACTTTATACATAAATATAAAATAATTTCAATTTTCTAAAATATATATCTATAGGTTTCTTGTAAATGAGAACAGAATATGTTGTACCTTAGGAGCTGAACCATCGTTTCTACACAAATTTAATCTAAGGTGTTTCATGTAGATATGTCTATATACGAATCTCAACCGTTGGATCTTTATCATTGATCTCATCAAATATCAATTTTAGGTTTCTTTATATAACTTCTAGTTATGATTCATGACATAAATTTTAGGATCTTGATAATTCACCGTATTTGTAATCTTCGAATTGAGATTTCACAGTCCAATTTTTTTTGTTATTAGCTTTTTAGAATTATAAATTATCAAAATTAAAATAAATTTTTTTAATCTTAATTCAACGATAATATTAACAATACAAGCTTTTAAAATATAAAATTTAACATATTAACAAAAAAAAACATAGCTTTTATGACCATTTTTTAATTATATTTTTTAGGACAAAGAAAATAAGTTATGTATGTCACACGTGCTTATATTACTTCTTTTAAAAAACAGAGACGCACATATACCAAAAAATGTTTGAGTAAAAAAAATACAAAAAAGAACAAAATGAAGTTAAATCATTTTATACATTAACAAAAATAAAGTTAAAACAAATAGTTGAAAAATACTCTACAAAATCCATAATTGAATAACAAAAAATTTAGATCTTTATTATATGTAGAGAATAGAAGAGATGTTTGAAGTGAACCATAGTTTCTACCTGAGGCATGCATGAATCATTGAGAAAACTGAAATATTATTGATCTTGGACAAGTTCTTCTGCAAAGAAAACACATTATTTTTCTCCATATAGCAAAGGAAAACAAGCATCTTATTTATATCTCAACAAAGATCCAAGTTTATATGTATATAACTCACAAAATATTACCTCACTTTTATTCTTGGCCTCAATAACTTATACACTGCCATTGCCACCTTTAAATACTCCACTTTCAAAACTTCATATTTTATCTTTTTTCTCAATATAAATTAAAAAAAATTCACTTTCCGGTTAAAGTTAAAGTTATTTTTTCTCTTTAAAAATTATACAGATTTTTTACTTTATAGTTAAAGTTAAAAGTTACCTTGTAATAACTTAATAAAAAGATATATAGTTGATTAGCATGGTAACAATTGTAGTTGTAATATCATTGATAAAATATAGTTTTTTTCTATTTTTTGTTTTTACTTCTCACACGTGTGCACACACGTGCTCACTCTCACCCATCATCACATACATGATATTTCACTACCTAAGTCACATTCTAAAAGAAAAAAGTTTCATTAGTTTGATCTAATGAATATATTTGTAATTCTTTTTTGATTTAATATTACAAATGCATCATTAGCCTCCTTAATTAATTATCATTAACATTAATTAAAAAACATTTATTTCTAAATAAGTATAGTTAATAAAATAATTTCTTGTCCGAAGAGGTTAAAAACAAACAAGACCTGTAAACTAAGTTAGTGTATTTGATTATATATTTTTGATTTTTTTTTTGCAAATTAATGATTCACCAATGCAGGTGGTCGAAAATCGCGAAACATCTACCGGGACGAACGGATAACGAGATAAAGAACTATTGGAGGACAAGGATTCAGAAGCATATCAAACAAGCTGATCAACAAAACTCTCAGCAACAACAACAGAGTTCTTCTGATATTCAAATAAATGACAATAACGAAAATAATAATAATCAAGTAGCAAGCTCTAGCCAAATTCCCAACATAGCTGAACCTATGGACACCAGCACGAATAATATTATGTCACCACCTTCTTACCAAGGAATTTTGGAACCATTTTCATCTCATCAGTTTCCTACAATCTCTGATCAATCAAGTTCTTGTACCAATGACAATAACTACTGGAGCATGGAAGATCTCTTGTCTTTGCAATTACTTAATGGAGATTAATTAAGATTTAAGTGCTTCATTTTCTACATGTTATTATATATATATAAACCTAAGTGCTTAATTTCCATGAAGCAGAAACATATTGTTAATTAGGTTTGTTTATATAACTAGCTTGATCATGTTTGGTGACAAGTACTTTTCATATTTAAGAACTTAATCGCTTATGTTGTGTAATATATAAGAGCTTAATATATAAGTACTTTTATTGTTTTCTTGCCAAACTCATATGATGATGATACTGCACATGCATTGATGAATGGCCAAACTAAAGCCACAAGAAATCGACACGTGGCAACACCAACCAATGCTATCTTTGTTAAAAATTGAAACCAACTTTTTCATTAGCCCAATATGATCCACGTACTGCCATGCAACTTTTCAAAACAGACCAAAACCTAACTCTTTGTCTAGGCTTACATGCATCATGCATTATGTCATCATTAATTCATCTCACCACATCACATGTCCCTCATAAATATCTCCACACCAATATTTTTATCAGCTCGATATTAGGATTACCGCATCTGCAATTTAAAACCATGCATGTTGTCGTAAACATCGAAAACTTAACGTCAGGATCGTTGCATGCGGTTGTAAAACATCATAAACTTAACGTAAGGATCGTTGCGGCAACGTCGGATAGTTATCTAAAGAGAATTAGTTTTTGATAATGGTATATTGTTGAAGTTACATAAACTGTAAACTATAAGATAGAGTTTGTGATAAGAAGCAAACAAAGCATTGATGATGTACCAAAGTTGAAACCTAACAAGAGTTATACAAACAAAGGGTATGGAAGGTGACTCAACAGACTTGTCATGGGATTCTGCTATACCTTATAAAGAAACAAGGACAGTAACATCTATAGCCTTTGAAAACTGATCTTAAAAGTAACTCTCTGCGAACTGTGAACCGTTCATTGTATTTCCTCACGTTTTTTATGTGTGAAAAGAAAACAAACACGTGATGTAAATGAGTTATATTGTTCACGTGGTTGGTCGGATAAACTTGAAGAAAACATGATGAAATTGAATACTGGAGTTCTGTTCTGTGTGCCATGATGACAGCTTTTTAAGATAGATAGCAGTACGTTACTTATTACTTTCACCTGCTTCAATGGGGCTACCTAGTTGCATTGCATGCATGGGATATAAGATACCTTCTTTTCATTTACTATATCATAGTTATAGATATAGTTTCATCTCATAATCTCATGTAAATGTGATTATCAATAATAATGATCTATGTCAGTTCTTTTATTTAACTTGTGCAAGAAGGGAAATATCTACTGACATGACTTTTTGAATAATGAAGTTTGGTACTAAACCAGAGTTTGACTGAAAAGAAAGTAAAATTTGACATGTAAAGTGAGTAGTTCATTTTAGAGAATAACATCATGGATATCAACTATCAATTAAACAAATTAATAATTGACATCATATATGCACATACATAACATATTATGTGCTTATAGTATCAACTAGACCAGCTAGTCTACTAAGCTGAAATTTGGGCTTCTATACGTATGGGCTTGTGCTATAAATTCATATTGAAGTCCAATCCATGATAATCTCAACCCTAACTAAATGTTGGTGATTTCATTTGAGAGTTTTTTTAGTGCATACTATATATTATTAATGCACAATGTGAAAAATACAAAAATACCCTTGAATTTCATAAATGTATCTTCGGGTCCATCCTAAGTCAATAGACATCTGACTTAATGTGAAAAAACTATAAAGATGCATCTTCATAAACATTATGTAGATGCATCTCTGAACGCTGCTTGTACATAACACACCTGAACCCTTCTTCTTCATTTGTTTAAAAAATAAAGTTTTCTCTAAAACTCTCTCAAAATCACATTGACTCAAAATCAATCAAGCAACACCAAAGCTTCTTCAATCATCACCAGACGACATCAAAGATCTCATTCAACTATATCAATTTCAAAGATTCCCCACTTATTGTATGTTTTTTATTATTGTAAATTTTTTTTAATTTTTGTATAAATTTGTAGAAATTGATGATTAGGTATTGAAATACAAACACAACAACACTAAGGATTTTGAGCGGATCCATGAGTACAACTTGTGGGGGGGGGGGGGGGGGGGGGGGGGGGGGGGGGTTGTTTGGTCTACTTGTACTCTAAGTTATATGAGGGCTATAGGTGGAAGACAAAGTAGGTGATAGTAAGCATCACACTTTTGACGATAATATTTATTGGTCTTTTAGTGTTTGTGTGTCATTTTTGTAACTCCCTTACTAATGATTTGTGTGTTCCAACACTTTTCAGACTTGAATCCTCCAGCACTTCCCACACATTTTCGGTTGGTCGTGTGTACCGACCTATACTGAAGATATGTTGCGTGCTTCTGCATTTTCCCTACTAAGAGAGAACCGGGTGACATAGCCGTTTTGAGTGTATCTTGATCGTTTGGTGGAAGAGGATATGAATTTTATCCTATGTCGATCAACATGAGACACGGCCATTCGCCGACATAGTGTTATACTCGAGATGGTTGGCTTGTGGTTCACGTATGACATTTGCTCATCTTCCTGAGCGTGTTCCTTTTCAAATGCAAACACAACAATAAATATTCCTTTTTCAGTGGTTGTATAGTTGATTTGTGCTTCAATCAATGTCCTACTAGCATAGTAAATAGTCTGGAACACCTATTGTGCCCTTGTCCCAACACTACTCCAATAGTAATGTCATTAGCATCTCACATCAACTCAAAAGGTTTAGTCCAGACTAGGATCTTCATTATAGGTGCAAAGATTAAAACTTTTTTTAACAACTTGAACACATTCTCACCCTCCTTACTAAAGACGTATGACACGTTACACTGGAGTAGCTGACATAGAGGTTTTTTTTTATCTTGGAGAAGTCTTTGATGAATCTTCTATAAAATCCAACATGACCAAGGAAACTTCTGATTACCTTGATGTTGACAAGTGAAGGCAGTTTCTCTATTACTTCCACTTTGGCTTGGTCCACCTCCAACCCCCTCTTTGAAATTTTATACCCCAAAATAATTCTTTAATTTACCATGAAATGATACTTCTCCCAATTCAATGCAAGATTACTTTCTTTGCATCTGGTAAGCAACATATCCAGGCTGTCCAAGCAGTTTTGGAATGACTCCCCAAAAACGGAAAAACCATCCATGAAAACCTCTATGGAACTTTCTATCAATTATGAGAATATTGGCATCATGCAACATTGAAGAGTTGCTAGAGCATTACATAATCCAAATGACATTCTTCTAAAAGCAAAGGTTCCATAAGGACATGTAAAAGTTGTGTTCTCTTGATCTCCAGGTGCAATGGCAATTTTATTGTATCCCAAGTAACCATCAAGGAAACAATATAACTCCTTACCAGCTAGTCTATCCAAAATTTGGTCAATGAAAGGAAAAGGGAAATGGTATTTGCGTGTGGCTTTGTTCAGCTTCCTATAATACATGGATATCCTCCAGCCAATGTCAGTTCTTAAAGGAATAAGTTCATTTTTCTTATAGGCGATGGCTATCATGCCACCCTTCTTTTGAACACATTGGATGCGACTCACCCAGACACTATCAAAAGTAAGGCAAATGATTTTAGCATCCAGCCACTTTATAATTTCCTCTTGACTAGTTCCTTCATGATGGATTTTAACCTTCTTTGGATTTCCATAATATTCTTAGAGTTATCTTATATATTAATATCCTATGCATGCATACAGTATGACTGATGCCCTTAATATCAAATATTTTCCAACCAATAACCTCCTTGTGCCTTTTCAGAAGTGACAGGAGCTGACACCTCTGTTCATCAGATAGATCAATGGCAATGATGACTGGAGACTTATGTCATGCCTCCAGATAGGCATACTATAAATGAGCAAACAATTACTTAATTTCCAACTCAAGAGGAACCTCCACTGATGTAGTGTTAGTTTTCTTCACTTCAGATGTAAGCTCCAAAATTTTCATAGGTTCCTCTTTCTCATTTAACTTGACTAGTGGTCCACTTATAATTTCTTCCTTTTCCTTTCATCTTCTTTATTCAACTTGCCCTCTTGCTCCAATATGTTATTGCTTTTGAGAAGATTTTTATGAATGATATTTCCCAACTTGAGATCATTCAACAATCAACTACTTCTTCTTCCTGATATTGTAATGTATCCAGCACATTAAATACAACTTGTTGTCCATTGACTCTCATGGTTAATTCTCATCATTCTTCATCTATCAAGGTTCTTCTAGTAGCAAGAAGGGTCTTCCCAACAAGATGTGAGTCTCTTCCTCAGCATTGAAGTCCATGATAATAAATTCCATTGGGAACAGAAACTTGTCAACTCGTACCAACACATCTTCATCTTTCCTTGATGATGGAACATGCTTATATCAACTATTTTGAGAGTAATAGTGTGAGTGCAACTTCCGTTAGATGTATTTTGTATGATGTCAAAACTATGATACTTTAGCATTAATGTATATTGGACAATATCCTTTGATTCTCTATGTGCATCTTAGCATAGGAAGCATAAAAGTATTTGGAAACAACTTGGAAAAAATTTCATGCATGAAAAATCAAATTTTGTGAAAAATAACATTACAGGTCGACACATGAAATTACAGGTCGACCTATGGAAAAACTTTCCTAGTTATATGTTGACACATGCATTCTATAGGTCGACACATATGCTGTAGTATTAAAGCCTGTAGCTTCTGTTTCATGTGTCGAGTCTTCTGGCCGACACATAGGCAGCGCATAACAATCATAGATCGACACATAAATTTAGACAAATTAACCTATCATCAAATAGGTCGACACATAACTTTTATAGGTCAGCCTATGCGATGTAATTTTTCAAAAATTCATATTTTTCTCAAGTCCTTTGCATTCCTTTTTGCCCTAAATCACTCATGCATATAAATACTTCATACATGTATAATTCTCTAGTAAGATTTCTAGAGTGAGTAAAACCTACATGAATCCATGATTTAAAGCATCTCATCATCTTCAATTCAATATATGCATATACACAATAAAACTACACATAATCATTTTTTGATTGGGTTCCATCTAGATTAGGATTGATAACATCCAATTAGCTTTTTTGTACCGAGAATATTGAGTTGAGATCTTTGAGGGATTCAAATAAGAAAACCGAGTTGGGGTTTTCTTTCAAGATCTTTAGGGTTTGAAGGTTTTGGATAAGATTGTGCAATTTGGATCTGATCAAGTGAAAGCCTTGGAACTAGGTGTGTCGTGTAAGGGAGTAGTGTAACACCCCTTTTTCTACCCCAAATTATTTAGCATATAATCAGAGTAAATAAGCACGCATATAAAGAAAAGGGCGTCACATCGACGTTTTCGAAACTTAAAACTTTCAAAAACCAACAATACACCTGGTCATTCAAAATAACACATTTAACTCATCATGAATATTCAAGCAATATGCGTTCGCAGCGGAAAATAAAGAATACTCATGTATTTCATAATGTGATCCATGTCCCATACCATGATCATCTCTCAATAATCACTTCAAATAAAATAAAACAATTAATGACATAAAGCATATCAAAATAAGATATGAGTTCAATACCACTAATCTACCCAGTGTTACATGACCAGAGCATTGACTCATTACCTAATTTCAAACTAAATACGGAAACTCTCCAGCTATTCTTGAGCGAGCTATCGTCCACCTACTCCAGCAATACTACTCTGTAGTATCTGCACGATACCCATGTAAAGGTAACATTCAAACAGAAAGGGTGAGAATTCCAATCATTATGAAATAGCATGATAAGGCACAATGAATTAAAACAACAATTCAAGAATTCATCACACTCTGTATTATTATATCCCTGATATTAACAAACAATCATCTCACATGCTTCAAACATGCATCACACCCACATCAATACATGCATTCAATGATCACATAACTATCAACGACTCGATGCAAGACAATGTGACTCCATGCATGCGGTACCTCAATGTGAACTCAAAGTTTCACCGCTTTCCGATTCAATATCTAGAATCCAAGCCACGCTTCCGATCCGGACAAGACCAAAGCCCTACGTATGTTTCCAATGAAGGATCACCGCTTAATACTACGCTTAATCCCAATTAAGGATTAACGTCTGCTACGTCTGTTTCCAATGAAGGATCACCGCTTAATATTACGCCTGATTCCAATTGAGAATCAACGTCTGCTCATGTGAACCCACAGTTTCACCACTTCCACAATGAAGTCAACCATGCTATGAATGAATGCACATATACCAACACATATGCAATTAAGACCATCTATATCCCGTCTTAACATCCCACATATCACCATGACTCATAATTGGTACATATACACATCCATAACAACATATAAATTACGATTACATATACACATCCATAACCATAAATCATTCACAATTCAATAATGGTATACATACACATTCATACAATATATTATTCACCAATATAGGCCAATCATCAAATATGTACACATAGATTTCATTCCAAAACGCACACAACATTTAAATATCAATTTTTCACTTTTCAAACAGTGTTAACCGGTTAACGCCCTGGATTAATCGGTTAACACAAAACAGAATGCGCTTCTTGGCAATTTTTAACAGTGTTAACCGGTTAACGCCCTGGGTTAACCGGTTAACGCAAGACAGAATGCAATTTTTTTCAATATTATAACAGTGTTAACCAGTTAACGCCCTGGGTTAACCGGTTAACGCAAAATAGAAAGTTGTTCCTGCGCTAACACGAAACAGAATGCAGATTTCCCCGTATTTTTCATCGTTGGAGGACTTCCGGACCTCCGATTTCGATTCCGTAAAAAGCTACACGTTCAGAAAATTATGACTCATCCAATTATATATTCATTCACAGTTTTAGCATAATTTAATCATCACAATTCAAGAGTATTTATCAAACCTAATAATTCCAAAACCATGCCAATTAAGGATTTCAACCCAAAACATGTTCCTACCCATTGATCCAATCACACTACCCCATAATAATAAGAATTTCTCCCCTTACCTTGTAAATTTGATGAAAACCCTGACTCCTCGTTACGTTTCCTCTCCTCTTTCTCTATTGCCTTTAGTGCTCAAGTGAATTCTAATTCACACTTCCTTCACTCTTACTATTTATAATAGTATTCTAGTTGGGCTTAAATCATCTAATTTAATCACTAGGCCCAATAATACCTAATATTTAAATACCTCTATTTAAATTTAAATAATTAACCACTTACTATGCAACCAAGTTAATTAATCAATTCAATTATTTAATTATATCTCATATCAACTAAGTAAGGAATTAATACACCAATTAATCAATTACTCCACATAATTAAATTAAAATTATAATAATAATATAATAAATAAATACTTAAAAAAAATGGGCTGTTACAAGTAGCGTTTAAATAGTGGACTGTATTGACAAACCTTGGGTCTAACAAGTGTACGCTTGGGATTAATTCAATCGGGTGAAAGCCTTGAGACAAGGAGGTTATACAAGGAACTAGCAATAACATGTGAATTGAAACGACATTGTTGGTGTCTTGATCAATCTTTGATCAAGGTTTTTGGAGGTGCTAAAGTCAAGAACAATCTTAGGGTTTATGGGATTTGATTTCTAATCTCTTGTATACATACATTTGAAAAATAAGATTTATTATAATAATATCTCAATTCGTGTTCGGATTAAGGGAAGACATACCCATAGCGAGATCGGTCGGGGAACTTACTAAACAAATCCTTGTTGTTAATCAATTTGCAAACTATTATCATACCATTGACACCTTTACGGATATGCAAGATATTCAATAGTAGGTTCGGTTAGACGATTTTTGATCCGGGAAATATTTGAAACTTGTTTCCGCGCCATAAAGTTTTCTAAGTCAAATTTTAGGATAAATTTTTAACTTGGGATCTATTCACCCCCTCTAGATCTAGGCCTATCATCTAACAAGTGGTATCATGAGCTCCTGTTGTTTTTCGGTCATAAGATTTTCTTATTAGATAATGGCTGTCGAACCTAAAAGGGCGTATAATAGAGCACCTATTTTCACCAACGAAAATTATGGCTATTGGAAAGCTTATTTTCATATCCATATCAACTCCGTTGATAAGGGTGTATGAGACGTCATCACCTATGGTCCTAACAAAATTATAATGACCAATGGTGAAGGCGTCATTGTACCAAAACCGGAAGGTCAATGGAATGATAATGTTAGAAAGTTGTGGTCACATGATTGGAAAACACAAAATATACTCATATCCGCTTTAGGTGTTGATGAGTATTATCATCTTTCTCATTGTGAAACCGCTAAAGCTATGGGGGGCGCATTAGAAGTTTCCCATGAGGGAACTAATAAAGTCAAACGAGCTAGAATCAAAACAGTAAATCAAGAGTTTGAACTCTTTCGTATGAAGCATGGTGAAACCATTGCCGACATGCAAAAAAGATTCACATATCTTATTAATAGATTGAATGCTCTAGGTAATCCTATCTCTAATGCTATTGCTACTAACAAGGTTTTAAGATGTCTTAATAGGGAATGGCAACCCAAGGTCACCGCTATCAAAGAGGAGAATGATCTTAAAACACTTGATCTTACTACTTTGTTTGGTAAATTGGAAGAACATTAGAAAGAACTCACTTGCTTGGAAAAACAGGAAAAAGAGTATGAAAATATGATGAAGAAAGAATAAGGTAAAGACAAGGCAGATGTGAGAAGTCCATTGCTCTAAAGACTTTTAGTTTCAATTCCTCAAAGAATGAGCCTAGTGAGTGTGAAGAATGGGATGACAAGAACTCTGATGATGATGATGTTGGGCTATTTGCCAAGAGATACCAAAGGTATATTCGGAAGAATAAAGTCAAACAAGGAAACTTAGCCAAATTTAAAAAGGAGTCCAAGTCTTCAAAAGATGGTGAGAATAGAAAAGGTAAATTTAGAAGCTCTTGTTATTATTGTGGTGAAATTGGTCACTATAGACCGGAACGTCCCATGATTAAGAAAGACAAAGAAAGAGGGCATCATCAGAAGTCTAGTAAATCTAGAAGTGTGTATGTAGCTTGTGAGAGTGCAAGTGATTCCTTAAGCAATGAAAGCTCAACTTTAAGTGTAGAATCGGCTCGGATTTATCTTATGGCTAATGGAAGGAAGAGGAAACAAGTAAGTCCTTGTAAACTTGAGGTTACTAGTGATTTATCTTATTCTCAATTACAAACGCTTTTGATAATCTTCATAGAGAAGCATTAAATGCTTTTAAGAAATTAGCTTCACATGAAAAGATATTTTTGCAACTAGAAGTTAAGGTCTTAGATTACGAAAGGAAGTTGGAAGAAATTAAGCTATCCATGCTAGATGTTCAAAAGGATAAGACTGAGGATGAAAAATCTTCTAAAATTGTTTGTGAATCTTGCCATTATTGGAAAGAAGAAATAAATGTTCTTCGAGTCAAATTAGAACAATACCTTACAATATAAGAGTGCATTTTCTATTGATCCTTCTAAGTATGAAAGTTCTTTGAATCATTCATACAAAAATCATAAAATTTTCAAAAAGTATTTGAATGGTAAAAACATATCTCATTGTAAGATATATTGTCATCATTGTTGCAAAAAGGGTCACACAATTGAAAAGTGTAAATTTAGGAAGATGTTAGTTCCTAAATGAGCCTCTCAATGGTTGCCTAAATGAAACCTTGATTTCACTCACTTACAAGGACCCAATAAAACTTAGGTACCTATTTCCTTTGTTTAAATCTACAGATTGAATGTCTTGAATCTATCGAAAAGATGTGGTATCTTAATAGCGGATGTTCAAGGTATATGACGGGTGACATATCGCTTTTCATTGACTTTATGGCAAAGAAAAGGGGGTTTGTAACACCCTTCTAAATACCCCAAATTATTAGAATTAAAATACACATATATTCATCAGAGTAATTATGCCCCGAAGGGTGTCACACAATCATTTCACTACATTCATCAAATATCCTGTCATGCTCATTTATTTAAATCAAAATAAGGTCTTTTGCATAATTCGCAGCGGAATCAAATTCAACATCAATGTAAAACATGTAACACTATACATGTAAATCATCCAACAACCAATATCAAATTAATTAAAACATTCCCTCCCGATGTTACATCTATCAGAGCATGACCCATAAGAACTACTCTAGACTCCAAGCATAAGCTTCTACTCAACTCATTTCTCGTTACCTGAAAAATAGGCGTAAGGGTGAGTTCCTCAATCAATATAATAAGCATTATAGAACAACATGTAATGCCAAGTAATTAACACATTAATTCACCCTAATTAGACTACGCATTCAGCAACAGTAATATCCATTCAAACATCATAATCAACAGTACAAATCTCCATCATATTCAATCTTTAACAACACAACACACAACACACATATGATACTGGAATACATCCATTCATATCATATGCCATACATTCATTATGCAATGAGACTCTATGCATGCGGTACCGACTATTTGTGAACATATAGTTCAACCTCACCGTCCAAATCCAGGCACGGCTACCAAGCTCACTAGTCCCACTCAATTGAGACATAGTGACTCACTCACTAATTCCTCACCATGGGAATTAGCTACCACCCCAAATGGGCCATGAAATGCACGCTACTCACCTAGCATGCAAACAATCAACAACAGTCCAAAAATGACTAAACTCACTAATTCCTCACCATGGGAATTAGCTACCACCCGAAGGCCACAATATGCATGCTAATCACCTAGCAATGCAACATCAACAATAATCAAGAATAGACACATGCTCACACTCTAAGCCATAATACAGTCTATTCACAAATGTATACATTCACATCATCATGTATACCATCACACATCATCAACATAATTAATCACAAAAGCATATCATATCATGCCACAAAAGCAAACACAGTATTAGCACACTCTACTAATACCTATGCCACTCAAAACAACGGGAAATGATCCCTATCACATCATATCTCAGCTAAGTCGCATCACTCAGCCTAAACAACCAAAAACTGCACAACAGTAGCACAGCAAAAACACAATTCTGCCCATACGCGTATTGCCTCTGCCATACGCGTATTGCCCAAACCTGGCCAAACTCATACGCGTAATGCCCACTCTCATACGCGTATTGCGCGTTCCCTCGCCCAACTCATACGCGTATCACCTGTCTCATACGCGTATGCTACGCGTATCAATCTCCTATTACGCGTACCAACAGAGACCAATTCACGTTCAAAATGTCATCTTTCTCACCCATACGCGTAAGGCTTCCCCCCATACGCGTACCAACATCTCATACGCGTATTGCCTAGTGCCATACGCGTATGACCAGAAACCAGAGCTCACAGATCTGCAATGGCTTTCTCTGCTACGAGATCTACCCAATTCAACCTTCTACAGTCCAAATTTTACACACAATTCATTCCTATCATCTATCACTAATCATACACTTTCGATTTTCACAATTTGCTAACCTTTCCATCTCAAATTCCTACGAATTTCGTCAATTATAATCAAATTTTCGTTCATCTCAAAAGTTTCACAATTCAGCATATATCATCCAATCAGAGGTAAAACAAATGGTCTATTACTACCCAGTACATATCATCCCATAATACCCGTTAATTGATGATAAACCCCCCTTACCTGAGTTAATCCGGCAGCCTCTGAGCTCCAAGCTTCTCCTTCCTTCAACCTTCGTTCTCTGGTTCTCTTTTTGCCCTTTCTGCCTCTTTTCCCCTTTCACGTGAAAACCTTTTTCCAAAAATTGGGACTTTTTATTATTCCAACTTATATACTCCAATAATATTATTCCACTAAATAATTATCCCAATAATTATTATTCCAAAATAATAATAAAATAATAATAATCCAAACTTCCAATTATTCAATTAAATTAATAAATAAAATATTAATTTAAATTAAATAATTAGCTTAGTTTAATTGGGGTGTTACAGGGTTCGTCATCAACTACTATCTCCGCTGTAATGCAAAGAATAACTCTTTTTTCTTAAATCTACTATGTGAAAGGTTTTTCTTGAATCTACTATGTGAAATGTTTTTATGGATTCAGAAGGTCTTGAATCACAATTATTTTGAGAATTTTTTGTCTTTTTATTATTGAGTCTTATTAATGGATATAACCAATCATGTTTGTTTAAGAAAAGAAATGTGGCCTCTTTCATAATTTTTTCTTCTCTTAACAAAAAATGTAATTAAAAGTATTAGATGCAAGAACAAAGGAAAAGACATATTATTATTCATAAAGGAAGGGGTACAAGACTGATTTCCTCATATAGATCAAAATGAACTAAGTTTCCTACTCTTCTCCAAACTCTTTAGGAAAATAAGCACGGCGACTGAGGAAATTTAACCAGGTAAAGTCAAACTCATCAACATCTGAACCACAATCAGAGGATGGATCCAGGCTTTTCTTAAGGCTCATTTTCTTTGCCACAAATTCTCTCCTCACTTTTGATGTTTTTGTTGTTTAACCAGTCATTGTCCTTGTACACCTAGTATTTTTGGACTTTTTCCTTCAACTTATTTGACAACCCTGTCTATTTCATTATAAGTACTCTCTCTAGAGTTTTTGGAAGAATTTATCATGGTTTCTGTTTAGAGAAGAAGCGTGTTAAGTTAAAATGGAATATGATCTTTCTTGTATCAAAACCATGCTTTCATATAGAGTTTTAGTTAAAGAGAAATTAGTTTTGGATTATGTTCACCAATGGTCATCGGAGAGAAATAAATTCATATTCTTCAAACACGTATCCCATGACTTGACTGCCCTATTCCTATCAAATCATAGCTGAAAGAACCTATCTTGACCATCTTGAGAAGTGAAGAATTTGTTTACCAACCGTTCCATCTAATTCTCATTTTTTTTGGAAAATCAAGTATGGTTTTAAACAAGTTTTATCCGGTTCTGATTTCACCCCAAACATTTTTTTCTGCCATTTATTTTTTTAGGTTATATGAAAAAAAAATTCCTTCAGTATCTTTTATATTTCCTTTCATGTTTTTTGAAGACAAAAAGGGGGAGTAAATATAGAAGTATTTAAGCACCTGAAACATGAAAATTATTATCTTGCTTTACTTATGAAGGATTATATATGTGCTTTAAATGTTTAAATTTAATTAACCTGAATATGACTCAGGGGGAGCTAACAAACCTAACTCTATAGACTATTAGACTCAGGGGGAGCTTACAAACCTCAAACCCTGTAGTCAACAAGTTAATTAAATTATCAACCACTGTTCTTAAATACTTATGTTTGTCATCATAAAAAAAGGGGAGATTGTTGAAACAAAATTGGTTTGTCCCATAACCCTTACGTTTTGATGATAACAAAATATATAAAGAACCAAAATTGGGTATACTAATGTTTGTTCAAGTGTGCAGGACCAAATACTAAAATTCATATAAAATCCAAGTATTGGTTCTGACTCTGAACATTCAAAGAGAAACGTGGAGATCATATTCTGATGGATCAGAAGCTGAAGACCAGAATCTGAAGAAGTCATCCTCTGAAGAGGTCACCATTCAAATATCAAAGTCTGAAGGATACAGCCTCTAAAAGCCAGACTTTGGAGAAGTCTGCTTCTAGTGATCAGAACCTGAGCCAGTCAAAGCTCAAGTACCAAGGTGACATTGATAGCTTACTACTCATCTTTGAACATACTTTGTCATGTGAAGGTCTAAGCTTTATCTTCTTCATAGAGTCTGCTTAGATACAACTGCTAATTCCTTTTGTAGCAATTATTTTTTGAATTAGGTTTCACCTAACCTGACAATTTGGTGAAAAATCCCAACGCCTCTTTTGAAGCTTCTCAAAGGACTCTACTATGTTGTATCTTTAACGACTATTTTCTTCTCTATTCAAGAAGCTAAAAGACTTGAAGAAAAATGCCGAACATGTTATTGAGCAACGATTGACAAAAAGGTAAGTTACTCTTTCAAAGCATATCACAAGTCTAAACTTCAAATTTCTTATCCTTGTATATCTTAGAAATCCTTAAGTCTTTAAGAGTCCATTTTTTATGTATTCTTTATACACCTCTGATTGTATATCAAGTGTATTTTCCATACAATCATTTATCTGCCAGGTAGATTTTAAGATATTTCATACTATTTTTTTAGAAAGAATGTCTCTAGCTTGTGTGCTTGAGCAAGGAAGTCTCATACTTGTGTGTTTGAGCATGGAAGTCTTTAGATTGTGTGTTTGAGCAAGGAAGTCTCTCAATTGTGTGTTTAAGCAAATGAAGTCTCTTACTTGTATGCTTGAGAAAATTTTAATCTTGTATGATTATAGCTTAAATATCTTGTAAGCACAAGGGAAATGGATTACTCTCGAGTTGTGAGAGGAACCAGGATAAATCTGTGTGTTCTTCTTCTCTTTTGCACTTTATATCCGCTACCTATCTCTAACTAAATCATATTCTATAACTTTGTGTTTAGAGTCTTATTTATTTATTTTTTAAAATAAAGAAAAAGAAAACACAATTTGACCTCCTTCTTGTTTTTTTCTGACCTTCAGGTTTAAACTCAAACTAGGCTACAATGATCCCTGGATGAATAATACCAGTGTTCACGGAATTATGAATAAAGACTATATAGTCCATGATGTTTCATTCTTTATCATTGGCAATGCCAATGACGTTATCAACCATGACATCATCTTCCTGAGTTGGTTCCTCCTCTAGGTCAAAACACAAGAAACAAATTAGGGCTTCTGGGTAAGTGTCTAGTAGCTTGAAATATCCAAAGCAATCTGAATATTCTCTCAGGGTCATGATCACCTATATAGACCGGGTTTAATAACATGGACATGCAAGATCTAAAACATGTCATGTCATCATAGTATAGAAAATGTTAGAAGCTCAAATGCTTATTTTAAAAAAGGCTTTAATACAAAATCAAAAATTTATCTTTGGCAAACTCCCCAGTAACGGTGCTAAATACTTGTTGTTTGAAAATTTGTGGTGTCACATGCAAGTATACATGTTTGTTTTAAGTAGCACGTAATAAAGTTTAAGGTATGTCGATCCCACAGGGAGTTGAAGGTATCTTATAATGATTTTGTAAAAAAATTATCTTTTATAAATAAGCATGAGCAAGATAAAAACAATTTATTATTGTCACAAGTTAAGTTTAGTAGCAAGCAAGAGTGAAATAATGTTGGGTAAGTAAATGAGACCAATAATAGAGAGCATGTTAGGTAATGGTCCATCAATATAACTTGATTATTTATGCGTGTATGATGTGTTGTGTCGTACCAGGAAAGGAAAGAACTTGATCCAAGGGTGTATATCTACAACACCAATAACATATACTCCAAGGAAAGGTAAAAAATATCTAAGCATCACTTGTAACCCTAAAACATGTCTGGTTTTATTTTGAAAATCCTTTATAGTTGTAGCCACTTATCTCTAAGAGACTAATCTAGTGAATATCTCTACCCTACTATTTTCGACCACTTTTATCATGAAATCCTCTTGATATTGGATCTCTCACAACATCAAGCTTTAACCTTTTTTCAAGTTGATCAATAAAAGAAACAAATTTATAACATTTTAACACATGATAAAATAAAGCATTAATAACACATCACTTAACATAAAAACTAAAATATATTAACTTCTCATTTCTAAACATAAAAAGGTTTAGCTCATCATGAGCTGAGTACATGCAACAATATTGGTTCATAAGCTAATCATTCTCAATACACATAATGGAAACTAAATAACAACCTAAGAGCAATGTCTTCGTCTACTTGCAATGGCTAATCACCAAGAGACATATTCTTTCGCGCCAGGTATCAGTAGTAGGAACTTGAGAGGGTGAGAGGAAGAATATCCATTTTCAATCAACTCACTTTCTTCATTGGTTTCTTCTAAGTGATTTACTCTAAAAAAACGCTGAATAATTTTCCTTAATCAAGATTGATTTTTAGCTGCTTTAGATAGGGATTTTCCATTTGTCTTGGATCATGGGCTTAAGAATAAATCAAATAAATCCCAAAAGAGAATCAACAAAGTTTCCTCCATTTCCTCATATTCGTACAACTATTGAATCAGGTATAGACAAGAGTGGGAGACAAAGTATAGGATGGAAGACTGTTGGTGCAGAAGAGCATGAAATGTTTCCCTTTTTGGTTCAAGGGACTCTAGCTATTATGCTACATATTGTGTTTTGTCTTCTAGCACCTTGATCTTATCCTTTGAAATCAGCTTTCCGTCCAAGGCAGATTACTACTACGTGTGCCCTAGAAATGCAATTGATATTTCTTATTTTCTGTAAGATGTTTCCAGCCTTCTACTTTCCTTTGGGCAGCAGTACCTGTCCCAGGCTATCGTGTCTGACCTCATTAGAACTAACCTTTCACAAGCACAAACGCATAAAAACTACAAAAGAGAACACCTATTATTCTCTTTACAAATTACCCTAAAAACAACAAAATGCAATCAATTAAAGTACTGAATGGTAAAATAAATACCAATATCCAAGTGTTAGGACTAATAACTCACAAAATATGGATTATCACCCATGCAAACGAGTCTTAGACATAGTTCGAATTCTATAGTCTGAAACATATCAATGGACTCTTTTGTGTGGTTGAGTTGCACTAATATTTTATGTTGACTATAATGCACATGAACTTGTATAAATTGAC
The DNA here is from genome assembly GCF_024323335.1 of Lathyrus oleraceus. NCBI lineage: Eukaryota > Viridiplantae > Streptophyta > Magnoliopsida > Fabales > Fabaceae > Lathyrus > Lathyrus oleraceus. Next base: position 420,023,781 of record NC_066581.1, read on the forward strand.
GCACTTTGTTTATTTATAGTTCACATCATAAAAACAATGAATTTTTCTTATCTATACTTAGTCAGAATGAATCCCAACCTACCCACAATTTACTACCACAGCGACACTTCTCCCTATTTGTTTAACACTAATTTATATGTTACATTGTCCGATGTAGATCACCAATGAGACAAAATGAATCAACTTTTCAGCCGTCACGACATAAGAAGAGTGGTCAGTATTGAATGCTGATGTTTGTCATTCGATGATGATGAGCTTGTTCACTTCACCAACATGCAACTACAAAGCGAAAAAATATGTGACAACCATGTTCCCAATATTTATATAGTGATGTTCCTTGGGGCCTATCAAGTTAGATGTTATCCAAATCAGGTGTGTTAATTTTATTTGTTCAAGTTTGATTTGTCCCATGATGTTTGATGCTATCACGACATGCATGATTGAGCCCAATAAAGGAGTAACTAGTATGTTTGATGTATGATCTTATTTTTATTTAATTGATGTTTTCAATTATTCACAACTTATTTTTGTTGTTTTGCATGTAACTTGTTGAATTTTATATGGTTTAATGAAGTGTACATGTTCTTTATATTTGATTGCAAATTTAACAACTTCAGTTTTTAGAATACAAAGGCCTCAAAAACACATCCCAGATTCAAAATCTAGAGGAAATTTTCATCAATTTCAGAAGTTTCTAAGAGGATTCAAGGGGTGGGAAAAGAAAAACACCTAAATATATTAATGATATCAATACACCCCCATATATTGTTGAAACAAAATTGGCAATATCCCTTTGGTTTTGATGATAATAAAGTACATAAATAACAATTGGGTATACTAATATATGCCCAAGTGTGTAGGATCATAAGCTTAAAAATAAACTTAGGACTCACCCTAGTTTGAACATAAGAAGAGAATCAAAATGACTCAGATTCTAAAGGATCAGAATCTAATAACTCAACTTAGTATCTATGCTTCTGGTGGTAACTCGGATTCTGAAAGACTTGGGCTAAAGGTACTCTGTCTCCAAAGCATGCCTATCTTGTCAAAGCCTAATTATTGAAAAATTAAACTAAAGTTTCTTAGTGCAAGGTGTAGCAATAAATTCATGATCATCAAGCTATGGATAAGCTAGACATCAAATAATAAGAGTCGCCACCGCACTTTTATTGTTTCCAAGGGAAAAGGGAAAAGTACGAACAAAACCCAAAAATAAGAAGTTTTCAAATCAAAACTGATAAAATGCCAGAGATTATAGGTAAGGGGGTTGGTTACATAGAGGGAAGGTGTTAGCATCCAAAGTGTCATAGGTACTCCTAGAGAGTCCTTTAGTGTGCATATGTATTTTTGTACAAAATGATGTTTGCAAATAAATAGAATGGGGGGATGAGAAAAGAATTCATTAATTATATCTTTGTATTTGACAAGACCTTCGGACTTGTGCCTACGTACCAACATAAAAATGAGGGATCAAAACCTCGTAGTTCGTGGTATAAATTTCAAAGTGGATACATTGCTTTTAACAAAATTTAAGTTTGAAAGGCACAAAGGCCTAAAAAAAGGTTTAAATGAGTTATTTCTTTTTGTCTTTTGAAAATTTTAAGTCAAGTATAATTAAGTATATTTACAAGTTTGATTAGGAAAATGAGTTTAAAAATGCAATGGCATAAGGCCAAAGTTTCTACCTTGCAAAATAGTCTAAGTTTAGAAAACAAGCACGAACAAAGAAGTTTTCTTTCAAAAAGGAGGGAGAGATTTTGAAATTTAAGAAATGGGGAAGAGATGAAGAGACTAATCCTAAGCATAAATTTAAAAGTTAAGAGTTGAAAAGATCTGACCAAAGGGCTGCAATCCAATAAACAAGAATGTCATATAGAAACCCAAATTCCCTTGGACATTAGAATCTAGCAACAAATAATGCACAAAATATCAACTTGAAGAGCAAGGCATCAAATAAAGATAGCCATATCCAAGCTTAGTAACTCCATGATCTTTCTTCAAATTTGCCCATGTAGCAGATGAATTCCAAGATGGCACTAAGTCATAGGTTCAAGATAACAGATTCACAATGATCATGTTGTATATGAACTCAAATGGATCTTCAATGATGTATCAGATGAAGTTTCAAATTACAAGCACTTGGTTACATGAAAGTTGCCATTGGCCAAGTCCTTTACATAGGGAGTGTTGCCTAAATTATAAGTCCAATTGTCTCAGATCAAACCAACAGTCCACACAAGATATTTTTTAGGGTTTTTGTTCTTATTATTAATGGTCAAAGACCACACAAGCAATCACAATACACACACACAAAATATATCACACAATATGGTCCAAGTGGACAAAGTGAAAATGACATTAACATAAACAATTTGAATGGTATGAATAATGGAAAATGAATAAGGCTTACAAAATAAAATACATTGAAGTAAATGACTTGAAATTAAATGTTACTTGTTAATGAGTTAGAAGTTAGTATTGCTTTTGCTTTTTTTTTTGTTTAAGTCATTCTTTGGAGAACACTTAACCCACTTATCACAAGCATGGATCCTTGAACCAAGACATATTCCAAAGGAAGGAAAAAAGGCCAAGTTTCCACACAATACTGTAATACCCCAAAATTTACCCTTCAATTTTCCTAAAAAAAAAAAAAAAAAAAAAAACGAAAAAAAAATTATTTAATTAATTAATTGATTAATTAATTAAATAAATAAAATAAATAAATAAATAAAATATAACAAATTATTTTGGACTTGGGTCTCCCTCATTTGAGCCCATTACCCACGAAAATCAGTCTATAAATACTGAAGTTTCAGTAGAGGAGTGACACTTTGTCGCAGCCCGAAAAAATACGGGGGTGCGAAAAAACAACCGGCGAGAAAGAAATGACAGAAGAGTCGCCACCGTGCGTTATTTATCCCAAAGGAGGGAAAGGAAACGCTCGAAGTAAACCTGAAAGAGGAAAGGAAAAAGACAAGGTCTCGCAACCAAATCTTGGGTTCGAGAGTCGATTATGCGAAGGGAAGGTATTAACACCCCTACGCATCCGTAGTACTCTATGGGATCCACTCTTGTTGTTTCTTGTCTAAAGGGTGTCTGTTTATCTAATGTATTATTTACTAAAAGGGTCAAGAGAAAAATGACTCGCACGGATGTCGCATCCACTGCATACGTATCTCATCTGGAATGAGAATCAGAGTCTTCGTAGCTCGGCTACCCATGGGTGAAAGAGATGAGTGTGCTCGCTAAGACATCGCGTCTTATGCCTACGTATCTCATCGGGAATGAGAATCAGAGCAAAACGTAGTTCAGCTAACTACGGGAACAAAGGTCTCGATCGCAACTAGGGCAAGAGAAAGGGAAGGTCTCAATCGCAACGAGGGCGAGAGAAAGGATCGCAACGAGGGCGAAAGCAAACAAGGATTAGTTGTTAGTCGTTAGTCAAACTCGGCAAGACATCGCATCTTGTGCCTACGTATCTCATCTGAACATGAGAATCAGAGTTGCCGTAGTTCGGCTAACATGCACACAAACAAACACAGGCAAAGGCAAACGTGGAGCCTGAATGCCAATCACTGGACTTACATCAGCATCCGAACCAAAACACACACAAACACAGGAACCCGAACGCCACTCGATGGACTTACATCATCATCCAAACCGAACACACACAAAGAGTGTGGAGACACAAAGGTTGAAAAAGAAAAAAGGGCGCCCGGAGAGATCAGCTCATCTCCTGCCTACGTACCTCATCTGGTATGAGAATCAGGGCGACGTAGTTCCCCTACATAGGGGAAAGGATGAACAAACAAACTAATAGGGAGACTAGAGCTCGAGCCTAATAGTTGTCAAAACAAACAAAAAGAGAAAAGGGCGCCCGGAGACATCTCGCTCGATCTCCTGCCTACGTACCTCATCTGGTATGAGGATCAGAGCAACGTAGTTCCCCTACATAGGGGAAAGGATGAACACACAAACTAATAGGGAGTCTGGAACTCGGACCTAATAGCTGGCACACAAACAAAAAGAGACGCTGAGACGTCAAAAGAAACAACAAGGTTGAAAAAGAAAAAAGGGCGACAACAAACTAATAGGGAGTCTGGAACTTGGACCTAATAGTTGTCAAACAAACAAGAAGAGACGCTGAGACGTCAAAAGAAACAAAAGAGTTGACACACACAAACTCAAAAAAGAAAAAAGGTTGGACGGAGAGATCTCGCACGATCTCCTGCCTACGTACCTCATCTGGTATGAGGATCAGAGCAACGTAGTTCCCCTTAACAGGGGAAAGGACAAACTAATAGGGAGTCTGACTCGAGCCTAATAGTTGTCACAAAAAAAAGAAAAGGTTGCCCGGAGAGATCTCGCTCGATCTCCTGCCTACGTACCTCATCTGGTATGAGGATCAGAGCAACGTAGTTCCCCTTAACAGGGGAAAGGACAAACTAATAGGGAGTCTGACTCGAGCCTAATAGTTGTCACAAACAAAAAGAAAAGGTTGCCCGGAGAGATCTCGCTCGATCTCCTGCCTACGTACCTCATCTGGAATGAGGATCAGGGCGACGTAGTTCCCCTTAACAGGGGAGAGGAGACAACAAACTAATAGGGAGTCTGGAACTCAAACCTAATAGTTGTCACGCAAACACAACGAGACGCTGAGACGTTAAAAGAAACAAAATATTTAAAAAGAAAAAAGGGCGCCCGGAGAGATCTCGCTCGATCTCTTGCGTACGTATCTCATCTGGTATGAGAATCAGGGCGACGTAGTTCCCCTTAAAAGGGGAAAGGATGAACAAACAAACTAATAGGGAGACTAGAGCTCGAGCCTAATAGTTGTCAAAACAAACAAAAAGAGAAAAGGGCGCCCGGAGAGATCTCGCTCGATCTCCTGCCTATGTACCTCATCTGGTATGAGGATCAGAGCAACGTAGTTTCCCTACATAGGGGAAAGGATGAACGCACAAACTAATAGGGAGTCTGGAACTCGGACCTAATAGCTGGCACACAAACAAAAAGAGACGCTGAGACGTCAAAAGAAACAACAAGGTTGAAAAAGAAAAAAGGGCGACAACAAACTAATAGGGAGTCTGGAACTTGGACCTAATAGTTGTCAAACAAACAAGAAGAGACGCTGAGACGTCAAAAGAAACAAAAGAGTTGACACACACAAACTCAAAAAAGAAAAAAGGTTGGACGGAGAGATCTCGCACGATCTCCTGCCTACGTACCTCATCTGGTATGAGGATCAGAGCAACGTAGTTCCCCTTAACAGGGGAAAGGACAAACTAATAGGGAGTCTGACTCGAGCCTAATAGTTGTCACAAAAAAAAGAAAAGGTTGCCCGGAGAGATCTCGCTCGATCTCCTGCCTACGTACCTCATCTGGTATGAGGATCAGAGCAACGTAGTTCCCCTTAACAGGGGAAAGGACAAACTAATAGGGAGTCTGACTCGAGCCTAATAGTTGTCACAAAAAAAAGAAAAGGTTGCCCGGAGAGATCTCGCTCGATCTCCTGCCTACGTACCTCATCTGGTATGAGGATCAGGGCGACGTAGTTCCCCTTAACAGGGGAGAGGAGACAACAAACTAATAGGGAGTCTGGAACTCAAACCTAATAGTTGTCACGCAAACACAACGAGACGCTGAGACGTTAAAAGAAACAAAATATTTAAAAACAAAAAAGGGCGCCCGGAGAGATCTCGCTCGATCTCCTGCCTACATATCTCATCTGGTATGAGAATCAGGGCGACGTAGTTCCCCTTAACAGGGATTGCCATCTGAACATGGACTTACAAAGGAGGACACCAGTTGTGTCAAAGGAGAGTGGGCGATGTGTTCACGTCCTAGCAGTAGGTGTCGCAGCTCGCTGAATCGAGTCTTAGGCGGTTACCTCTTTGCAATGGGACGGAGTACATGCCACAAGATCGGAGACGCTCGGAAAGGTCTAGAAGTGGGGGAGCTCTGCCCTAGAGTTGTCATGCAATATGTACTTAGGTGTTTAGGATTTACAAATGGGAATATCTACCTAATGTTAGCATGCAAAGAATATGGGAATTCTACCTATGTTATCATACAAAAGAATAAGGGAATCCTACTTATGTTATCATACAAAGGATTCTATCTAATGGGTGCTACCTAATCGGAACAAGAATCGACGAATGGAGCGAGGAGAAGTGTTAGGGATAAGGGTAGATGGCGATGCATGAAGCAATCGACTTACAAGGTTGATGGCGATGCATAAAGCAATCGACTTACAAGGTTGGATGAATACGTGCTGGTTCTGTTAGGTTTTGAAAAAGTGATTACTCGACGTTGGATCGAGGTTTTGATCTTGTTTTGAAATGGTTATCGAATGTTCATTTTAATTCTTGTATTAACAGATGAATAAAGAATGAAAGAATAAATATTATACATTTCATGGGAGAGGGACACATTTGTTATGTGGGGGTTGTCATGGCAATCAAACAATATAAATATATGCCTCATACATCATACAAGTAGGCAACAATCAAACAATAAGATATTTAAACAAGTATATGATCAAATCAAATAATCAAAGAAATGAAATGAATGAGCATTAAACAACGTATGAGTGTAAGTGTAAGGGAACCGACTCATTGTAAGAAAGCCCAAGAGTAAGCTATGTGAGGTTGATGACGATGCTTAAAAAGCAATCGACTTACAAGGGGCGCAAAAAATGGGCTCGATATTAAATCGAGAAAAGTGTGATTTTTATAGTTTGAAAAAAATGGTTTTTGAACTAAATTCAAATACAATAACTACGCATTATTAACACATGAAATTATAATAAGCATAAAAAGAGATATTAACAAAATACTAAAAGAAATAAAAAAATGCTAAAGGAAAATAAAATCAAATAAAAAGCAAAAAGTGTCACAAATGAGTATTGAACCCTCCCCACCTAATATTATGCAACTGCCCTCTCTCCACTAGGCCACTCAACAATATCTGCTATTAAGATACTACCCGAAATATATGAACTGGAATAAAAGTTTAAAATAAAACAAAACAAAGATTTCGTGGTTTTTATATTATTTCTGTAAAAAAACAAATTTAATTTTAAAAAAATAATTAATTAATTAAAAAAAACAGAAAGGAAATGGAGAGTGAAGGCACAGAAGCTCGTCTTCTCCAATCTCCCAGCACGTTCCTCTCTCTAGAGACATTCATCTCCCTCCACACTCGAAACAGAAACAAACTCAACAGAAAGAAAACCAGACAATATTCCTAACCCAATACTCGTTTCATCCTATCATCTTCTTCTCAACAAAGACCAAAACGTACCGACAACAAACAACTAGGAAAAACGCTGAACCTTTCCTAGAGCAAAATCAAAAGATGCAAACAAAAGGTCACATGTTATGAGGATGTCGAGAGAAATGTGATGATTACCTCCTCAAAACGAAGCTCGGCGCGGTTATGATAGTGGTGCGAGGAACTGGTGCGCTCTCTTCAGGTAACTTCCTTCGCCGTCGAATCCGATCCTAGGGTTTCTCTCGCTTCTGCCTTTTTGCAACCTTGTATTGAAAAAGTTATTTTTAGGGTTCTTTGATTCAATTCCGCCTCCAGGTCTTTTGTTGTGCTAAAATTTTTTTTGCTCTCCCCACTGATTCAACCTTTTTCCTACTTATGTTCTGTGAATTAGGATTTCAAAAATGCCTTGGGCCCCAAAAGAGTAACTCTGCAGAGCACTTTGGATGTTCAGAAATCGGATTAGTCCCTTTGATGTATGGATTTGAGACAGGTAACCTGAGCATGTGCTTTCCCCTTTGTTTTTGTTTTAATTCCAATTTGGGAATTTCTGGATTTTGAATTTTACTGCTTTGAGTAATTCTCTACTTTTTACTGCAGTGAATTTTTAGAAAACTCAGTTGGTTTGGTTGAGGTTCAATGGCTTTGGAGGTGCAAGTTTGTTCAAATGGAATTGCTCCAAATCATTTGCTCTAAGTTCAGTCATCACGCCATGACCTTATGGAATTCAAGTTTTGATTTGGCAGCTGCAGGACCATGATGACAGGATGCTAGTACAAGGTGTGTCAAGGTGAGTTCAAAATCCATGTGCATTGATTCGCCAAATCAATCATGTATGTACCCTGTTTGATCATGTGATTAGGGTATTTGGTTATTGATGAATGCAAGACCAGTTCAGCAAGGTAAAGATTGGTTGTCAAGGCAAAGGATCCAAGTCATGGTATAATGGTCATGAATATGAAAATGAGCTAAGTTACTTGGAAATGAAGAAACAAGGGAAAACACAACCAACATGGTTGTTGGATGATGAATTAAGGCAAAGTAGCATGGGATTAGGTCCAAGTTTGGGAAATTAGGGCCTTTGTTTGGTTTTGTCATGTAATTTCTGGTTTGATGTAAGTTGGATATGCTTGATGGATAGTTCAGGTCTTGGTGGATGCAATATGGGATTGTGTTTGTTAGGTCTGATGCATTGCAGGTTACTTCATGGTGCAGGATTGAATGCTAGTTCATGATCATGACAGGCTACAGGATGTTGGTTTTGGATGCCATGTGTTTATGTTTACAGTTTAACTTCAGGTTGTGTAGAATGCAAGAAGGTCCATTTGTTGCAGACTGATGTTGCTACAGGTTGTTTTGCAATGCGCATTAGCAGGATTTTGGATGCACATCTGTTGCTGGAAACCTCATGCTGCAGGACCTTGATGTAAGTATCCATGTTGATTCAGTTTGACATCTGGTTTGAAATATGTCTCATAGTGTTATGGTGTGTCATGGCATTGCAGGTTACCAACTGATGTTCTGTTGCGCCACTGATGTTATTTGTAGGCTCAGGTAAAGCAAACAGGTTTATCAATACAAAGACCTGGCTGATAATTCTGGTTTAACATGGTGACGATCAGATTCGTAAGTAGTAAACTTTTCAGCCATAGTACTTTGAGGATTCGCAGAAACTGACAAATCCATAGAAACTCTAAGCCTCTCACAACCTTCATCCTTGGTAGAATTGGAACGATCAAACATGACAACACTTTCTTTTTTATCAGCCTTCAATATAGCACTGTCATTGTTATGCAGTCCTGCAAGAACTATTCATTTGGATGTCTTCATTTTTTTTATGATACTATCACTACCAGAATGATTTACATAACCAGTAGCATATTCATTGTCAACAGTAGCAGCACTTTCAGCAATGTTAGTCTTACTTCTTTCTTTTACAGCTTCATAACCACTTGAATTTAGTTTCTTCTCAAACAAAGATTGTTCCAAAGAAATTCCATTTGCATCAGCATCTTCTGTATCAGTACACATATTGGTATCACTATTTACATCTCTAGCTAAACTAGTTTGAGCATTACAGGATTCTGGATCAAAACTCTTCAGGCCTAATGCAACACTGCAATTTTGGTCTTCAGTGGATGCACCTTTCCTGTCCACTTCTATGTTGTCAAAACCATTTGTCTGACCAGGACAAGAATCATCTCCCGGTTGTCCAACAGCTACGCGGGGTGAAAGCTCAAGTTCACCTGAAGCTCCTGGGTTCATTTCTCTATCTGCACTAGCTTTGCCAGAAGATAAGACAAGTGGGTTCTGTACAGTATCATCCTGAGAAGGTACAATACATTTATCTTCTTTGAAATCTCTATTCAATGTAATAATTAGTTTGTCTGCAGAAACACTAGTACTAATATTAAATCTTTGATGAGTTCGAGGACCCACATATTCAATATCCAGCAGATCATTTGTTTTTTGGATCTTTAAGAAGTTTCTCGCCATTTGAACTAGTAGGCTTTGGCTTGGAAACAAAAGGTGCATTGTGATCCTTTTGTTTGTTCGTATCTGATAACAAACCCTTTCCGTCCCTTGAACCCCCACGGGAACTATGATTTGGTCTGTGCAGGTTAGGCGTTGCAGCAGGCTTGGTTCCTGGCATGGTTAGGATGTGGATTTGCTGCAAGTTCATGGAATCTTCTATGGCATATGCACTGTCGTTGCCTGTTCTGATGTGTAGGTTGAATACTGCTGCAAATTTCTTTGGGTTAGGCCCTGTTTTGCATTGCAGGTAAAAACTAATTCCCGCTTTGATTTTGGTCCATCGGCTTCATATGGTTCCCGGTTGTGTATTTCGTTCCCCATTAAGTGTAACCCCCTGTTATGCATTGCCTTGGTTTTGATATGACTGTGCATCCGTACTGGCTCACTTCAGGTTGTGGGTTACTTCCTTGTTTTCTTTTGCCGCTCATGCAGGTTATGGCTTCCTGTGTTGGACATACAAAGTTTCATGACACCAACAAGAATCATGAAGCATTATGCTTACTTGGCCAATCCAAGATCAAAATGGAATATGGGAGATCAAGGTCAAGATTAGGACAAGGATTTGAGATTTTAGGGTTTTTTAGGATTGGGTTGACTTTGGTCAAAGTTGACCAAAAAGTCAACTGCTGACCAAAGTCAACAATTGGTTAAAAGTGTCAATTTTTTTGTATTTTTGTTGTATGGAATCATATGTACTGGTTTAAACAACGACATGAAATAAATTGAAATGGATTAACAAATGGTTGAAATTGGTTTCACAATTGGCTTGAATGTTTGACTTTTGCAAAGAAAAATTACTTGAAATAAATTGAAATGGATTAACAAATGGTTGAAATTGGTTTCACAATTGGCTTGAATGTTTGACTTTTGCAAAGAAAAAAAATAACTTGACTGATAATGCACATGAACAAGGCCATGAAGCGAGACCATAAGGTCAGGGTTTCGACATAGTATCCATGAACCAATAACTTGACTGGCCAGTGGCTAGAAACACAAGAAACTTGGTTGTTCAGATGACTCAGACCATAGATGTAACCACAATCACAACACCATGACTTTGGATCAAAACCAATCCTCATATAAAACCAACATAAGGTTAGGCCAAGCATGCCAAACAAACATAAAAATTTAGGACCAAAATCGGGGTATGACAGCTGCCCCTATTTAAACGTCTTCAACTAGAGAATATGAAGCAGGATATTCTTCATATGATCATAGTGGGAGATGGTTAAATACTAAGAAGACCCGGATTTTGATCCTGAATCCCTATGAAATAATTAACAATGTCTGTCAGAATCGGCAAAGAAGCAATCTCGAAAGAAGAGTCCGTCTGGTACGGTGAAAATCGGCCTGAGTACCAAAGCAGAAAGTTGACCTGGATACCAAAATAAATGGTAACAAAGGAATACCCATGGCCTGAACGCCACAAATTAGTCTGAACACTAAGCATTGGAATATGAGAGTATCAATGTTGGTCTGATCACCGGAAATTTGGTCTAAACACCACTTCGATCTGGAAATCGGAAAACTGGCCTGAATGCCCCAAGTACTTCGACTTGATCGTCGGAAACTTCTTCGATCTGAAAATCGGAAACTGGCCTGAATGCCACTTCGGTCTGGATACCGGAAACTGGCCTGAATGCCACAAGTTGCATCGACCTGAATGTCGGAAACTTCTTCGATCTGAATATCGGAAACTTCTTCGATCTGAAAATTGGAAACTGGTCTGAATGCCACTTCGGTCTGGATACCGGGAACTGGCCTGAATGCCACTTCGGTCTGGATACCGGAAAAAACTGGCCTGAATGCCACTTCGGTCTGGATACCGGGAACTGGCCTGAATGCCACTTCGGTCTGGATACCGGAAAATTTGGCATGAATGCCACTTTGGTCTGAATACCGCCTCGGTCTGAACACCGGAAAATTGTCCTGAATGCCATAAGTACATCGACCTGATCGTCGGAAACTTCTTCGATCTGAAAATCGGAAATTGGCCTGAACGCCACTTCGGTCTGAATACCGCCTCGGTCTGAACACCGGAAAATTCTTCATGTCTATCAGCATCGACGAAGATAACAAACAGTGATACGTGAGCCGGCACGCATGCCAAAGACCCATGCTGGGGATAACACGCCACGAACCGGCTATTCTTTATTCCACTCTAGCACACGAACACTTCGCGTTTAGCTGGGGATTATTCTTTCTTGTTTTGCTCCTTTTTTGGACCCCGAAACCTCTCTGATTACCATTCCCGTCTTTGCTCGACAGAAACTCTGATTCAAAATCACGATGCCAAACTCCTCAGAGTAACACCTTCTCCTTTGGGCAAAACCCCCTCTCAAACAAATACCACGGCTTGAGACTAGCGTATGCTTGCAATAATGATGCATGATCTTTTTCCAGCGTAATGCTCCATAATTATGGAAATGCTACGCGATTTATTATATTTTTTTATGCTATGCTTATTCTACATGATGAATGCATAAAAAGTACCCCCCTCAAGGGACTCTTCTGGGGAGCTCGAGACACTCTGCTGAGGAACTCGCCAACACTCCGATCTCCACCCTGCTGGGGAATAGCGTTGCTGCTGGGAAAAGGCAACCCTTGCTGGGAGTGACAAGACGACTTGCTAGGGATAATCAGGCGACTTCACTGGGGAGAGCCAACCAATCCACAAGTAGGATCAACTCTGCTTTGGGAAATAAATACTACTCCGCTGGTGAAGCTCATCCAATCCACAGGTAGGATAGACTCAGCTAGGGATGCAGATACCCTTCCACTACGGAAAACTCAACCAATCCACAGGTAAGATAGCTGCTGGAGATATATTTCTTTGAACCCGCTCCACTCGGGGAACTGCTGAGGAAAATCATCAACACAAACCTCTACTCGGGAGATCTGCTAGGGAAATCCGCTCGGTTGGGGGAGCACAACTCTGGTGGGAAAGCAAATATACCAGACTCTGTGCTGGGGAGAGACATCCAAAAACCTACTGAGGATGAGTGCTCACGACTACGCTGGGGATAACACTCTCACACCCACTGGGGAGATACAGCTTACTGGACACGGAACACCTGTCGAGTCGTCGAACAACGGCCTTCATCATCCACCTACCGTGTCGACTTTCCACTTTTGAGAACTCCCAGACTCGCCTGGACTTTTCTGACTTATCCCACAAAGATCGGATTCCTGGGATTCATACAAACTTTCCAGTCCTTAGACTTTGAAGAGTCTTCTTGATTAGCTTTCAGGATCGTCGTCGCAACTCTGTCACGGGCTTTTCACCGTTAGTCTATCCATTGCCCCTGGTCGGGCTCTGCAGGGATCTCTTTTGTCAAAAGGTTTCATACCACTACATGCTAGCGAATGAAGATATCTAACGGTACATGCACAAGAGATTGTTAGATAAAAGCGTGCCCCAGGCGTGCCAACACTTCAACACCTTGGTCACTCAAACTTCCAAATAAGATTTCCAGATTTCAATCTTATAAGCACGCATCGGAAGGGACCTCTATGTTTCCAAATGCAACTATTCTTATCAAAACGAATGGATGTTTTCGTAATCAAAACGGTAATGAAAACAAAAACAAAATTATTTGACTGAACACGCATTTATTGACTGAAACAAAAAGGACGGCTCAGAACTGAGCGACGCACAGGAGGCAAACCCTGGAAAGAGGTGATTGCACACAAAAGGAAAAAAAATCTATCCTAATGGCAATGTGAAACCATGATCTCATCGGGTTACACCTTATATGTCCTCAAGACTTTCCGCACTTTCGGCCTTCTGAACAAGACGCTTCTGATTCGATCTCTGTCGGAGATTAGCAATGATGTCTTAATCAAAGCACAAACGATCATGCCAGACACAGTTGTTCGTTTCATTCCCTCTTTTGCCTGGACCGCCCTTTCGGGTTTCAGTCCACCGGGATACCCTTTTTTTTTTGCCCAAGTCGCCCTTGTGGGGTTTTCGACTTGCCGGGTGTACAGTTCTTTTCTTTTATTATCCCTAACTTTTGCCCGAACCTTTTCTCTCTTTTTTTTGGTTCGCCGGGATGCCCTTTTTGCCTGGACTCTTTTATTCTTTTTGTCTAGCGGGTCTCTTTCTCACGAAGTATCTTTTAACCGCGTCCGCATTCACAGGGGATGGAAAATCCTCATCATCCGTGGTCGTCAGCAACAAGGCTCTGTCAGAGAAAACCCCTTTTGACCACGAGCGGACATTCATAATTGTTTATCCACTTGCCCCACGATCGTCTTGAGGAAGAAGGATCCTTTTCAACACCACATCTCTTCCATGCTACCCACGAGGTCGCACTTCTCGGTCAACAACACGCTTCATTTACTGGGTACAACTGCCCCATGACAAGTAACTGTCAGCCTCTTTTCTCAACCAGGCTCAACGCGTTATACCGAGTCCTCATCCACTCGCCCTTTTCTAACTTCTCATCCATCCAGACTCTTTACAATGAAATCTAGCCTCCAGCAGGCAAGATCACTTCCATCCCATACCGCATGAGGAAGGCGTTGCCCCAGTAAATGCACGTACCAAAGTACGACACTTAGGATACCAACTTCGTACTCAGCCACTATCATTGGTGCGTTCACATGTTATCGGGGAAGCACTAGCTCACTCTCTTTAAACTCTCCCCATCAGACATCAAAACCCGTTCGGATTCGGGGTCAAGCCCCTCCTCCGGGATCGGTCACTCTCAATCTTTCGATTCGAGTACCTCGAGATGTCCTCATCAGGGACTTCAGACTTCCTTGGTTGACAATCATCAGTGGGCTGTTGGGCGAGATAACCATACAATACCCTCCTCTTGGTTGCTTTCTAGGAGGTATACTGGATATCGTATTCAGTCGACATCACTTGCCCTCTCGCAACCCGTCCGTTCGATGCTAGCTCCTCAAGCACATACTTGATCAGATCCATTTTGGACATCCACAAGGTGGTATGAACCAACATACACTGTCTCAATCGGCGAGCATCCTATGCCAAAGTACATCAAGTTTTCTCGAGCAGTGAGTGTATTGTTTCACAGTCGATAAACTTTTTGCTTAGGTAAATTGCGTGCTCTTTTCGACAAGACTAGTCATGCTGACTCAATACGCACCTCATAGACCCCTTAAGGGCTATCAAGTACCAGATTAGCAGTCGTTTCTTCCCCGGAAGGTATCAGAATCAGAGGTTCCTACTACTCCTTTTTTTTTTGTCTTTCCATGCCCCTTGGCAGTCCTCATTCCATCTGACCATTTGATTTCTTTCTTTTTTCGTTTGTTTATGGTTCAGGCGTTTCTAGTACTGTTCCTTTTTTTTTTTTTTTTTTTTTTTGCAGGATCAACCTTGATTCCTCTTTCGTTCGCAACATGCCTCGGCAGCTTGCTGGACAGCACTCCATAAGTGCGCTAATTCGAACTCAACAGTATGAGTTATCTCTACCTGTCAAACAACTTGATCCATCGGATGCCCCTCTTCTGCTTGGGACTTTGCCATCATGTCATCAACATGGCATTTGCTTTCACGATGAATCATATCATGAAACAAAGTCACCCCAGACTTCTGATACTTGGCACCGGCCTTCTCGATACTGAACGACATCACCTTATAACCAGAAGGTGCCCCTTGTGTGATGGACATGGTTTACGTCATATCATCTGGCAACAGTTCAATCTGGTCTTGGCCAAGAAGCCATCCATGAAGATAAACTGAGCATTATAATCAATCCAATACCTCGTTGTGACGTACCGGGAATTCATCTTTCAGATTAGCTCAGCTCACATCTCGACAGTCCACACACATTCTCATCTTTCAGCACCGGTTTCCGCTTCCCTGGAGGACAGTCTTCTCTCCATGGTAACTCGTGCCTCCACAACATTGGTATCCTACCTTGGTGTATCTAGATACAACCAGGCGCACATATACCATCCTGTTCTTGACTTGCCTCTGAAGCGGCCTCAATATTCGCTTTCTGATCTCGGCGGTGCTTGGAGCAACAATTCTGAGCACTCCTCATGCGGTTGAATCACCTTCTCCTCTGGTTTCAACGACCCGGCTAATTCCAACAAATCACAATCTTCTTCGCCTTCTCCTTCGGCATGATAGATCGAATTGTCGAAGTCATACAGAGGTGTAACCAAATTGTTACCGATGAGATCAGGAGGGTAATCACTTTTGAGGTTGGAACGAGACAAGTTCAAAAGAAAAACGAAAAACATTGCCATTTTTATTTTTTTTAAACTGTAAAAAATGAAAAACAGGGAACACCGCTTTTAATCACAAAAACATCCATTTATTACTGATGCAAAACGTTGCAAAATGAAACACATGAGATGGCCCTTACAATGGACCAGTACGTTTCTGGCAAAACGTATGGCTTTCATGCAAACAAAATTAAAACAGAAATACCACACTTCCGGATGAGCGACAGTGATGCTTTTGGAGACCTTCTAGTTGCCTAGTACGTACGACTTTATCCACAACTCGAGCTTGCGGTCACGGTCAATCTCTTCACTCACTGAGCAAGCATGATCAGGATCCAACATTCCTGCACTGACAAAGATGTACGGTGGACGACGTCCTCTGTTTGGTCTAGACGACTCTTGATCTGGATAACCAATCCCGAACATGTCTGCCTTTACCACTATGTCGATGATCCTGCCCCAACCTCGGGCCTCTTGGTTCTTCACCACCTCTAGAGCTTGTTTATAAGAAGAAATGGACAACTTCTTCTCTTTCTCGACAACAAGAGCGCTCTTCACCTGGACGGTTTCGATTGCTTGACTGGGTATTTCAAGTTTTCCAATGTCCATTTCTACTTCTTTCATCTTCTGGGTCGTGTCTCCCATCAATACACACCCCTCTGTGGCAACGGCCGCACAACAATTATCAACCACAGGGAAGACTCCATCCTGCACCAGAGGTTTTGGAACCACAGCCAGGGGAACCTTTAACTGATCTTCCTCAGTCATCTCCATTCCTTTCTTGACCTTTTTCACCATCTTCACTTTTACAGGACCCTGCCTGGGTACCGGGTTGACATCCCCATTCATTATCTGGGCCAAGCTGATGGTCTTGGAGTCCACCATGTCCTGGACGACATGCTTGAAAGCTCTACAACCCTCAACACTGTGCCCGGATGCCTCAGAATGGAATTCACAACTGGCATTCTCATCATAGTGTGCAGGCCTCTTCTGTTGTGCTATGGGAATCAAAATCCTTGGCCGGACTAACCCCAAATCCCTCAATCTCCTGAACAGAAGGGTGTAGGTCACAGGTGGCTCCTCAAACTGACGATCCTCCTTCTTTTTCTTCACCTGGCTCCTAGCTCTCGGTGCCTTCTGTTGAGGTGGTGGTTGTTGCGGGGGTACGGGTGAGTTACCAGCAAGAGTGGTTACAGCAACAGCATAAGAATGATAACGATCCTTACTGCGTTCTCTCTTTGCTGGCACACCACTTGACTCAACCTCCCTTTTGAGCGGACCACTGTCAGAGAGTTTCTTTGCTACCGAGCCAGAGGGATTTGTTACATCGGATGATGGAGCCTTTCCCTGAACTTTCTCCTTGATCATCCAGCTCTCAATCCTTTCCAATCTCTCAGACATGGCTTTCTGCCCCAAGGCAAGCCCTTGCACAATACTGAACAATCCCCTCATCATCTCTTTTAGTTCAAGGATGTCGGCGTTGGGAAGATCCATCAGCTTGGATTTGTGGAGTCTGACTGTATGTCTGAATGGAAGAGCTATGCGCACCGGTTGACACCTACAAAACAGCAAATGGGTTAGTATGACCCACGCATGCAATGTCTATCCGTACCAGGAATATTCCTTTGATTTTGGTTTCATAGAGACGGATAATTTTTCATCAATAACATTCTGACATCCAGATATCTCTCAACCAGAATCTTAATCAAAAAGTGGACCCTGAGTACGAATAGACATGGGTGGAATGCAGATGAATGCGATGCAAATGCATGGATGCAGGTCACTGTGCCGTCGAGTCATCTGAAGACCCATTCTCTGAACCAGTCACAGTCAACTGAGTCACCATGAATCCGACTTGGGGAGTTCCGAAATAAACGGAACTAGAGATTACATCACTATCATCACAGGAACATCCGCTGAACGGATGACAGTCAAATCCTCTGAACAGGTACTCTCAAATTCAACCCGGGGATCCGAAATAAACGGAACCCGCTGATAAACCACGGACAGAACTCCGGCGTCCCAGAAATAAATGTCCATAAATTTGGCTGAACCAAAGTCACCATCACAGCACCACTGGCAGAAACCGTATTTGTAGAGATCAAACCCTCCCCTCACAGGTAGGTTCTAAGAACAGAAGTTTGTCAGCTTCATCCCTTCAGTCGAGAATAATACGTTTACCACTGAAGGTTTGGCATTATTTCGGGATAAAAGACCTCCACTGACTCCTCTCAACAGGACATCCTAAAGCAAGTTCCCAGTCTCGGGGTCCTCGGATTGAGCAGCGAGAATGCGCCCACCAGAGCTAACATAAACGCGTCTCGGAGGAGAGGCCTCGACTGAGCTCTCGGGAAATGGTCACCAGAGTCGACGATTTCTACAGGAATATCTGTCGTTATGGAACACCCATAAGACAGAATATATCCAAAAGAAACCTCGTTTGGATGTGGGTTTCATGAACGACTTAACGTACCAACATACCACGCAAGCCTCATGACTATCCACTCTAACACCTATGTGTACACTCAAGCCTGGGTAGTGGGCTTATCTCTCATAAAATATCCCATCCCAACAAACAGTCAACCCATAGAACCCACAGATACAACAAACATATGTACATGAATGCAATAAGGTAAAGCAGGTAAATGCTGAAAATAAATAACTGTACAAAAGAATAAACACCCATCAAACAAGAAACCTACAAAAGCTAGGAGGGACTCGATTAGGGAAACCGGTTCCCCAGCAGAGTCGCCAGCTGTCGCAGCCCGAAAAAATACGGGGGTGCAAAAAAACAACCGGCGAGAAAGAAATGACAGAAGAGTCGCCACCGTGCGTTATTTATCCCAAAGGAGGGAAAGGAAACGCTCGAAGTAAACCTGAAAGAGGAAAGGAAAAAGACAAGGTCTCGCAACCAAATCTTGGGTTCGGGAGTCGATTATGCGAAGGGAAGGTATTAGCACCCCTACGCATCCGTAGTACTCTACGGGATCCACTCTTGTTGTTTCTTGTCTAAAGGGTGTCTGTTTATCTAATGTATTATTTACTAAAAGGGTCAAGAGAAAAATGACTCGCACGGATGTCGCATCCACTGCATACGTATCTCATCTGGAATGAGAATCAGAGTCTTCGTAGCTCGGCTACCCATGGGTGAAAGAGATGAGTGTGCTCGCTAAGACATCGCGTCTTATCCCTACGTATCTTATCGGGAATGAGAATCAGAGCAAAACGTAGTTCAGCTAACTACGGGAACAAAGGTCTCGATCGCAACTAGGGCAAGAGAAAGGGAAGGTCTCAATCGCAACGAGGGCGAGAGAAAGGATCGCAACGAGGGCGAAAGCAAACAAGGATTAGTTGTTAGTCGTTAGTCAAACTCGGCAAGACATCGCATCTTGTGCCTACGTATCTCATCTGAACATGAGAATCAGAGTTGCCGTAGTTCGGCTAACACGCACACAAACAAACACAGGCAAAGGCAAACGTGGAGCCTGAATGCCAATCACTGGACTTACATCAGCATCCGAACCAAAACACACACAAACACAGGAACCCGAACGCCACTCGATGGACTTACATCAGCATCCAAACCGAACACACACAAAGAGTGTGGAGACACAAAGGTTGAAAAAGAAAAAAGGGCGCCCGGAGAGATCAGCTCATCTCCTGCCTACGTACCTCATCTGGTATGAGAATCAGGGCGACGTAGTTCCCCTACATAGGGGAAAGGATGAACAAACAAACTAATAGGGAGACTAGAGCTCGAGCCTAATAGTTGTCAAAACAAACAAAAAGAGAAAAGGGCACCCGGAGAGATCTCGCTCGATCTCCTGCCTACGTACCTCATCTGGTATGAGGATCAGAGCAACGTAGTTCCCCTACATAGGGGAAAGGATGAACACACAAACTAATAGGGAGTCTGGAACTCGGACCTAATAGCTGGCACACAAACAAAAAGAGACGCTGAGACGTCAAAAAAAACAACAAGGTTGAAAAAGAAAAAAGGGCGACAACAAACTAATAGGGAGTCTGGAACTTGGACCTAATAGTTGTCAAACAAACAAGAAGAGACGCTGAGACGTCAAAAGAAACAAAAGAGTTGACACACACAAACTCAAAAAAGAAAAAAGGTTGGACGGAGAGATCTCGCACGATCTCCTGCCTACGTACCTCATCTGGTATGAGGATCAGAGCAACGTAGTTCCCCTTAACAGGGGAAAGGACAAACTAATAGGGAGTCTGACTCGAGCCTAATAGTTGTCACAAAAAAAAGAAAAGGTTGCCCGGAGAGATCTCGCTCGATCTCCTGCCTACGTACCTCATCTGGTATGAGGATCAGAGCAACGTAGTTCCCCTTAACAGGGGAAAGGACAAACTAATAGGGAGTCTGACTCGAGCCTAATAGTTGTCACAAAAAAAAAAAAGGTTGCCCGGAGAGATCTCGCTCGATCTCCTGCCTACGTACCTCATCTGGTATGAGGATCAGGGCGACGTAGTTCCCCTTAACAGGGGAGAGGAGACAAAAAAACTAATAGGGAGTCTGGAACTCAAACCTAATAGTTGTCACGCAAACACAACGAGACGCTGAGACGTTAAAAGAAACAAAATATTTAAAAAGAAAAAAGGGCGCCCGGAGAGATCTCGCTCGATCTCCTGCCTACGTATCTCATCTGGTATGAGAATCAGGGCGACGTAGTTCCCCTTAACAGGGGAAAGGATGAACAAACAAACTAATAGGGAGACTAGAGCTCGAGCCTAATAGTTGTCAAAACAAACAAAAAGAGAAAAGGGCGCCCGGAGAGATCTCGCTCGATCTCCTGCCTACGTACCTCATCTGGTATGAGGATCAGAGCAACGTAGTTCCCCTACATAGGGGAAAGGATGAACACACAAACTAATAGGGAGTCTGAAACTCGGACCTAATAGCTGGCACACAAACAAAAAGAGACGCTGAGACGTCAAAAGAAACAACAAGGTTGAAAAAGCAAAAAGGGCGACAACAAACTAATAGGGAGTCTGGAACTTGGACCTAATAGTTGTCAAACAAACAAGAAGAGACGCTGAGACGTCAAAGAAACAAAAGAGTTGACACACACAAACTCAAAAAAGAAAAAAGGTTGGACGGAGAGATCTCGCACGATATCCTGCCTACGTACCTCATCTGGTATGAGGATCAGAGCAACGTAGTTCCCCTTAACAGGGGAAAGGACAAACTAATAGGGAGTCTAACTCGAGCCTAATAGTTGTCACAAAAAAAAGAAAAGGTTGCCCGGAGAGATCTCGCTCGATCTCCTGCCTACGTACCTCATCTGGTATGAGGATCAGGGCGACGTAGTTCCCCTTAACAGGGGAGAGGAGACAACAAACTAATAGGGAGTCTGGAACTCAAACCTAATAGTTGTCACGCAAACACAACGAGACGCTGAGACGTTAAAAGAAACAAAATATTTAAAAAGAAAAAAGGGCGCCCGGAGAGATCTCGCTCGATCTCCTGCCTACGTATCTCATCTGGTATGAGAATCAGGGCGACGTAGTTCCCCTTAACAGGGGAAAGGATGAACAAATAAACTAATAGGGAGACTAGAGCTCGAGCCTAATAGTTGTCAAAACAAACAAAAAGAGAAAAGGGCGCCCGGAGAGATCTCGCTCGATCTCCTGCCTACGTACCTCATCTGGTATGAGGATCTGAGCAACGTAGTTCCCCTACATAGGGGAAAGGATGAACACACAAACTAATAGGGAGTCTGAAACTCGGACCTAATAGCTGGCACACAAACAAAAAGAGACGCTGAGACGTCAAAAGAAACAACAAGGTTGAAAAAGAAAAAAGGGCGACAACAAACTAATAGGGAGTCTGGAACTTGGACCTAATAGTTGTCAAACAAACAAGAAGAGACGCTGAGACGTCAAAGAAACAAAAGAGTTGACACACACAAACTCAAAAAAGAAAAAAGGTTGGGCGGAGAGATCTCGCACGATCTCCTGCCTATGTACCTCATCTGGTATGAGGATCAGAGCAACGTAGTTCCCCTTAACAGGGGAAAGGACAAACTAATAGGGAGTCTAACTCGAGCCTAATAGTTGTCACAAAAAAAAGAAAAGGTTGCCCGGAGAGATCTCGCTCGATCTCCTGCCTACGTACCTCATCTGGTATGAGGATCAGAGCAACGTAGTTCCCCTTAATAGGGGAAAGGACAAACTAATAGGGAGTCTGACTCGAGCCTAATAGTTGTCACACAAAAAAAGAAAAGGTTGCCCGGAGAGATCTCGCTCGATCTCCTGCCTACGTACCTCATCTGGTATGAGGATCAGGGCGACGTAGTTCCCCTTAACAGGGGAGAGGAGACAACAAACTAATAGGGAGTCTGGAACTCAAACCTAATAGTTGTCACGCAAACACAACGAGACGCTGAGACGTTAAAAGAAACAAAATATTTAAAAAGAAAAAAGGGCGCCCGGAGAGATCTCGCTCGATCTCCTGCCTACGTATCTCATCTGGTATGAGGATCAGAGCAACGTAGTTCCCCTACATAGGGGAAAGGATGAACACACAAACTAATAGGGAGTCTGAAACTCGGACCTAATAGCTGGCACACAAACAAAAAGAGACGCTGAGACGTCAAAAGAAACAACAAGGTTGAAAAAGAAAAAAGGGCGACAACAAACTAATAGGGAGTCTGGAACTTGGACCTAATAGTTGTCAAACAAACAAGAAGAGACGCTGAGACGTCAAAGAAACAAAAGAGTTGACACACACAAACTCAAAAAAGAAAAAAGGTTGGGCGGAGAGATCTCGCACGATCTCCTGCCTATGTACCTCATCTGGTATGAGGATCAGAGCAACGTAGTTCCCCTTAACAGGGGAAAGGACAAACTAATAGGGAGTCTAACTCGAGCCTAATAGTTGTCACAAAAAAAAGAAAAGGTTGCCCGGAGAGATCTCGCTCGATCTCCTGCCTACGTACCTCATCTGGTATGAGGATCAGAGCAACGTAGTTCCCCTTAATAGGGGAAAGGACAAACTAATAGGGAGTCTGACTCGAGCCTAATAGTTGTCACACAAAAAAAGAAAAGGTTGCCCGGAGAGATCTCGCTCGATCTCCTGCCTACGTACCTCATCTGGTATGAGGATCAGGGCGACGTAGTTCCCCTTAACAGGGGAGAGGAGACAACAAACTAATAGGGAGTCTGGAACTCAAACCTAATAGTTGTCACGCAAACACAACGAGACGCTGAGACGTTAAAAGAAACAAAATATTTAAAAAGAAAAAAGGGCGCCCGGAGAGATCTCGCTCGATCTCCTGCCTACGTATCTCATCTGGTATGAGAATCAGGGCGACATAGTTCCCCTTAACAGGGATTGCCATCTGAACATGGACTTACAAAGGAGGATACCAGTTGTGTCAAAGGAGAGTGGGCGATGTGTTCACGTCCTAGCAGTAGGTGTCGTAGCTCGCTGAATCGAGTCTTAGGCGGTTACCTCTTTGCAATGGGACGGAGTACATGCCACAAGATCGGAGACGCTCGGAAAGGTCTAGAAGTGGGAGAGCTCTGCCCTAGAGTTGTCATGCAATATGTACTTAGGTGTTTAGGATTTACAAATGGGAATATCTACCTAATGTTAGCATGCAAAGAATATGGGAATTCTACCTATGTTATCATACAAAAGAATAAGGGAATCCTACTTATGTTATCATACAAAGGATTCTATCTAATGGGTGCTACCTAATCGGAACAAGAATCGACGAATGGAGCGAGGAGAAGTGTTAGGGATAAGGGTAGATGGCGATGCATGAAGCAATCGACTTACAAGGTTGATGGCGATGCATAAAGCAATCGACTTACAAGGTTGGATGAATACGTGCTGGTTCTGTTAGGTTTTGAAAAAATGATTACTCGACGTTGGATCGAGGTTTTGATCTTGTTTTGAAATGGTTATCGAATGTTCATTTTAATTCTTGTATTAACAGATGAATAAAGAATGAAAGAATAAATATTATACATTTCATGGGAGAGGGACACATTTGTTATGAATGGGGGTTGTCATGGCAATCAAACAATATAAATATATGCCTCATACATCATACAAGTAGGCAACAATCAAACAATAAGATATTTAAACAAGTATATGATCAAATCAAATAATCAAAGAAATGAAATGAATGAGCATTAAACAACGTATGAGTGTAAGTGTAAGGGAACCGGCTCATTGTAAGAAAGCCCAAGAGTAAGCTATGTGAGGTTGATGGCGATGCTTAAAAAGCAATCGACTTACAAGGGGCGTAAAAAATGGGCTCGATATTAAATCGAGAAAAGTGTGATTTTTATAGTTTGAAAAAAATGGTTTTTGAACTAAATTCAAATACAATAACTACGCATTATTAACACATGAAATTATAATAAGCATAAAAAGAGATATTAACAAAATACTAAAAGAAATAAAAAAATGCTAAAGGAAAATAAAATCAAATAAAAAGCAAAAAGTGTCACACATGAGTATTGAACCCTCCCCACCTAATATTATGCAACTGCCCTCTCTCCACTAGGCCACTCAACAATATCTGCTATTAAGATACTACCCGAAATATATGAACTGGAATAAAAGTTTAAAATAAAACAAAACAAAGATTTCGTGGTTTTTATATTATTTCTGTAAAAAAACAAATTTAATTTTAAAAAAATAATTAATTAATTAAAAAAAAACAGAAAGGAAATGGAGAGTGAAGGCACAAAAGCTCGTCTTCTCCAATCTCCCAGCACGTTCCTCTCTCTAGAGACATTCATCTCCCTCCACACTCGAAACAGAAACAAACTCAACAGAAAGAAAACCAGACAATATTCCTAACCCAATACTCGTTTCATCCTATCATCTTCTTCTCAACAAAGACCAAAACGTACCGACAACAAACAACTAGGAAAAACGCTGAACCTTTCCTAGAGCAAAATCAAAAGATGCAAACAAAAGGTCACATGTTATGAGGATGTCGAGAGAAATGTGATGATTACCTCCTCAAAACAAAGCTCGGCGCGGTTATGATAGTGGTGCGAGGAACTGGTGCGCTCTCTTCAGGTAACTTCCTTCGCCGTCGAATCCGATCCTAGGGTTTCTCTCGCTTCTGCCTTTTTGCAACCTTGTATTGAAAAAGTTATTTTTAGGGTTCTTTGATTCAATTCCGCCTCCAGGTCTTTTGTTGTGCTGAAATTTTTTTTGCTCTCCCCACTGATTCAACCTTTTTCCTACTTATGTTCTGTGAATTAGGGTTTCAAAAATGCCTTGGGCCCCAAAAGAGTAACTCTGCAGAGCACTTTGG
This sequence comes from Lathyrus oleraceus, assembly GCF_024323335.1. Taxonomy (NCBI): domain Eukaryota; kingdom Viridiplantae; phylum Streptophyta; class Magnoliopsida; order Fabales; family Fabaceae; genus Lathyrus; species Lathyrus oleraceus. Next base: position 420,049,097 of record NC_066581.1, read on the forward strand.
ATGTTCAGAAATCGGATTAGTCCCTTTGATGTATGGATTTGAGACAGGTAACCTGAGCATGTGCTTTCCCCTTTGTTTTTGTTTTAATTCCAATTTGGGAATTTCTGGATTTTGAATTTTACTGCTTTGAGTAATTCTCTACTTTTTACTGCAGTGAATTTTTAGAAAACTCAGTTGGTTTGGTTGAGGTTCAATGGCTTTGGAGGTGCAAGTTTGTTCAAATGGAATTGCTCCAAATCATTTGCTCTAAGTTCAGTCATCACGCCATGACCTTATGGAATTCAAGTTTTGATTTGGCAGCTGCAGGACCATGATGACAGGATGCTAGTACAAGGTGTGTCAAGGTGAGTTCAAAATCCATGTGCATTGATTCGCCAAATCAATCATGTATGTACCCTGTTTGATCATGTGATTAGGGTATTTGGTTATTGATGAATGCAGGACCAGTTCAGCAAGGTAAAGATTGGTTGTCAAGGCAAAGGATCCAAGTCATGGTATAATGGTCATGAATATGAAAATGAGCTAAGTTACTTGGAAATGAAGAAACAAGGGAAAACACAACCAACATGGTTGTTGGATGATGAATTAAGGCAAAGTAGCATGGGATTAGGTCCAAGATTGGGAAATTAGGGCCTTTGTTTGGTTTTGTCATGTAATTTCTGGTTTGATGTAAGTTGGATATGCTTGATGGATAGTTCAGGTCTTGGTGGATGCAATATGGGATTGTGTTTGTTAGGTCTGATGCATTGCAGGTTACTTCATGGTGCAGGATTGAATGCTAGTTCATGATCATGACAGGCTACAGGATGTTGGTTTTGGATGCCATGTGTTTATGTTTACAGTTTACCTTCAGGTTGTGTAGAATGCAAGAAGGTCCATTTGTTGCAGACTGATGTTGCTACAGGTTGTTTTGCAATGCGCATTAGCAGGATTTTGGATGCACATCTGTTGCTGGAAACCTCATGCTGCAGGACCTTGATGTAAGTATCCATGTTGATTCAGTTTGACATCTGGTTTGAAATATGTCTCATAGTGTTATGGTGTGTCATGGCATTGCAGGTTACCAACTGATGTTCTGTTGCGCCACTGATGTTATTTGTAGGCTCAGGTAAAGCAAACAGGTTTATCAATACAAAGACCTGGCTGATAATTCTGGTTTAACATGGTGACGATCAGATTCGTAAGTAGTAAACTTTTCAGCCATAGTACTTTGAGGATTCGCAGAAACTGACAAATCCATAGAAACTCTAAGCCTTTCACAACCTTCATCCTTGGTAGAATTGGAACGATCAAACATGACAACACTTTCTTTTTTATCAGCCTTCAATATAGCACTGTCATTGTTATGCAGTCCTGCAAGAACTATTCATTTGGATGTCTTCATTTTTTTTTATGATACTATCACTACCAGAATGATTTACATAACCAGTAGCATATTCATTGTCAACAGTAGCAGCACTTTCAGCAATGTTAGTCTTACTCCTTTCTTTTACAGCTTCATAACCACTTGAATTTAGTTTCTTCTCAAACAAAGATTGTTCCAAAGAAATTCCATTTGCATCAGCATCTTCTGTATCAGTACACATATTGGTATCACTATTTACATCTCTAGCTAAACTAGTTTGAGCATTACAGGATTCTGGATCAAAACTCTTCAGGCCTAATGCAACACTGCAATTTTGGTCTTCAGTGGATGCACCTTTCCTGTCCACTTCTATGTTGTCAAAACCATTTGTCTGACCAGGACAAGAATCATCTCCCGGTTGTCCAACAGTTACGCGGGGTGAAAGCTCAAGTTCACCTGAAGCTCCTGGGTTCATTTCTCTATCTGCACTAGCTTTGCCAGAAGATAAGACAAGTGGGTTCTGTACAGTATCATCCTGAGAAGGTACAATACATTTATCTTCTTTGAAATCTCTATTCAATGTAATAATTAGTTTGTCTGCAGAAACACTAGTACTAATATTAAATCTTTGATGAGTTCGAGGACCCACATATTCAATATCCAGCAGATCATTTGTTTTTTGGATCTTTAAGAAGTTTCTCGCCATTTGAACTAGTAGGCTTTGGCTTGGAAACAGAAGGTGCATTGTGATCCTTTTGTTTGTTCGTATCTGATAACAAACCCTTTCCGTCCCTTGAACCCCCACGGGAACTATGATTTGGTCTGTGCAGGTTAGGCGTTGCAGCAGGCTTGGTTCCTGGCATGGTTAGGATGTGGATTTGCTGCAAGTTCATGGAATCTTCTGTGGCATATGCACTGTTGTTGCCTGTTCTGATGTGTAGGTTGAATACTGCTGCAAATTTCTTTGGGTTAGGCCCTGTTTTGCATTGCAGGTAAAAACTAATTCCCGCTTTGATTTTGGTCCATCGGCTTCATATGGTTCCCGGTTGTGTATTTCGTTCCCCATTAAGTGTAACCCCCTGTTATGCATTGCCTTGGTTTTGATATGACTGTGCATCCGTACTGGCTCACTTCAGGTTGTGGGTTACTTCCTTGTTTTCTTTTGCCGCTCATGCAGGTTATGGCTTCCTGTGTTGGACATACAAAGTTTCATGACACCAACAAGAATCATGAAGCATTATGCTTACTTGGCCAATCCAAGATCAAAATGGAATATGGGAGATCAAGGTCAAGATTAGGACAAGGATTTGGGATTTTAGGGTTTTTTAGGATTGGGTTGACTTTGGTCAAAGTTGACCAAAAAGTCAACTGTTGACCAAAGTCAACAATTGGTTAAAAGTGTCAATTTTTTTGTATTTTTGTTGTATGGAATCATATGTACTGGTTTAAACAACGACATGAAATAAATTGAAATGGATTAACAAATGGTTGAAATTGGTTTCATAATTGGCTTGAATGTTTGACTTTTGGAAAGAAAAATTACTTGAAATAAATTGAAATGGATTAACAAATGGTTGAAATTGGTTTCACAATTGGCTTGAATGTTTGACTTTTGCAAAGAAAAAAAATAACTTGACTGATAATGCACATGAACAAGGCCATGAAGCGAGACCATAAGGTCAGGGTTTCGACATAGTATCCATGAACCAATAACTTGACTGGCCAGTGGCTAGAAACACAAGAAACTTGGTTGTTCAGATGACTCAGACCATAGATGTATCCACAATCACAACACCATGACTTTGGATCAAAACCAATCCTCATATAAAACCAACATAAGGTTAGGCTAAGCATGCCAAACAAACATAAAAATTTAGGACCAAAATCGGGGTATGACACACTTGGAGTTACACTGGGAGATTCACTTGAGAAAAAGGGAGAGAAGCAAAATACTCTGAGGTTTCCTTGGAACAAAACCCCGAGGAAAAAGATAGTGAGAGAAGAACTAACAGAGTTCAGAGCAGCCTCCAAACCCTGAAGGGAACTCAACTTGTAAAACTCACGGGTGCAACTCAATTTCAATCAAGCTCTCCAATCAGGTTTGCCCTATATCCATCATCTTTATGCCTTTTATTTGAATGCTCTAAATGTATGAGGTATTATGGGTGAATTTGATACCTTTTTTGTGAGCCTTTTGTGAATTTTGATGGAATTATTCATGTGGTTACATTTTGATTTAGGGGCAACTCTGGGTTACCCTATTTTGTTTATTCTAACCTGTCTTGTGTTTCCATGGCATTGTTTTCTCTTGATTTCATCCTGCTGCTCTAACCCTTTGTCGAGTTTTGTGAGGGCTCACATGGCTTTCGCAGAGACACTCGCGTGGTTTCCCACTTTATTTGTGGGATACCCCCTGGAGTTTTATTCTGATTATTCGTGTTGACTGATTTCCTTTGACGGTCCAGCTGGAGACATTTCAGGGTTTCTTGCCCCTTTAACTGCTATAGCTAAGGATATTTATAAGTGTGGTAATTTTTTCCCTTTCTCATACTTTATCGCTTTCTTAGCTGGAAGACCTCGATAGGAGGCAATGTTTGAGCCCCTTGGTGGCATTTTACTTTGAGATACATGTTTTGTGTTTTGTATTCATATCCCTGTAGGTAGCGCGGTTCCTTCGTCAAGGACTGCCTTTTTGCCCTCGAGCATCCCAAACCCTAAAACCCAAAGCAACACGTTTACTCCTTCTACTACAGGCGAGTAAGTCTCCAAAGGTCGAGCATCCGGTAGATTGCGTAGTGACGTCGTTCGTCCAAAACCCAATCCATAACCCCGTAGTTAGTCGAACTACGACTTGCTCTGATTCTCATTCCAGATGAGATACGTAGGCATAAGACGCGATGTCTTAGCGAGCACACATCCCCCAACCCATAGGTCAGCCGAGCTACGAAGACTCTGATTCTCATATTCAGATGAGATACGTATGTAGTGGATGCGACATCCGCGCGAGTCATTTTCATTTAACCCATTTTTTTTTGGTAAACAGCACAGGATAAACCCACACCCTTTAGACAAAAACTACAAAAGTGGATCCCGTAGAGTACTACGGATGCGTAGGGGTGCTAATACCTTCCCTTCGCATAACCGACTCCCGAACCCAAGATTTGGTTGCGAGACCCTGTCTTGTCCTTTCCTTTTTTCAGGTTTACTTCGAGCGTTTCCTTTCCCCCCCTTTGGGATGAATAACGCACGGTGGCGACTCTTCTGTCATTTTCCTTCGCCGGTTGTTTTTTCGCACACTGTATTTTTCAGGTTGCGACAACTGGCGACTCTGCTGGGGACCTTTAAGAAGTTGACCTCTTGCTGGTCCATCTTCCCTAAACGAGTCCCTCCTAGCTTTTGTAGTTCGTTTGTTTATTGGGTGTTCATGCTTTTGTACAGTTATTTATTTACCTGCTTTACCTTATTGCATTGTGTACATATCATTGTTGTATCTGTTGGCTGGCTATGGCTGCTTGGTGATCTTTGTGAGATGAGTTCTATACCCGAACTCGAGTGCACTTAGGATAGGAGAATGGCATAGTCCTGTCGACTTGTGTGGAGTTATTCCTTAGCGAGTTGACTTGCAAGCCCATTCACTTGGTGGAGGTCATGTTGAGATCAATAATGTCACATAAGTAAGTTGTGGTTAGACATTACTTGTTCCAATATAGACCTAAGAAGCCAAGGACCTTAGTTTACCAAACCCATCTTGGCCTATTCGTAGGACGTAGTGCGAAAGTCGTTCAAGTGTAAGATTTGATACGATTGTTACGCGATACTACACCCATAAGAGTCTCTCTTGAGAATATTGTTGGAATACGAGTAGTCGTTCCTCTGATAATATCCGAAAGATGGGATTATGACTATGGGAACCTTTTGTAGAACATGTTTGGCAGGTTTAAACCTTAGTACACTTCTTTTAGGTGGTTCTTAACCTAAACTCCATGCTCGTGACTTGCGACAAACCCTTGATTCATGGTTGATCCGATCAGGTATCCTTAATATCAATGAAACTCGGGTGTTGATAAGGTGTAAACCATAATCCACCAAAATGGGTGGTTGATATTAAGGATAACATGATCCATCCCATGACCTTTGTTTGGTGTACTCTTAATTTCTCTCCAGACAGTGCAACCTGACAGATGTTCAAGCAGATACAGCAATCCTGATTGACATACCACTGCATTGCATTCACATCGTTGCATCACATCATTTGCATTCATATCATTTAACACATGTTTATCCATTTCTGTGGGGTTTATATCTTCTACTTGATTCTAGTCGGAATTTTCTTGGTTCTCATCAACGACTTAGTCTTTTTTTTTACACTGTTTATCAAATGTGAGACTGGAATCAAGGGGGTAGAATACTTTTGGAATTGATAAACATGTCATTGCACTTGCATAGTCATCCGCATGTCTTGCATAACAGGTACCGCCACAGTGTTCTCAGTTTGTTTGGTGTCCCACTAGCAGGATAGCTGACTCAGGCATTCACCGATACAGTACCCGGAGGAACCAACAGAGAGTAATGGAAAGCCTACAGGCAGAGTTCGCCGAGATGAAGATTCGCATGAATCAATTCATGGATTTGGTTCAAGGGGTGGCTCAAGGACAGCAGGAGCTTAGATTGTTGGTATAGAGGGATCCCCCTATTACTCAACCCGAGACGTTGGCTGATCCTCCAGTTGGAGAGGCTAATGGTCCCAATGGACCGGGGCCTATCCAAATCCTACATGTCACCTCCGGTCAACAACCCATTCAGGATGGTCAGGATGATCAGTTCCCCTTGCTTCAGGAAGACTTTGGCATGGACCCCATGTTTAGGAGATTGGAAGAAAGGTTGAAGGCAGTGGAAGGATAAAATCCTCTGGGAGTAGATGTTGCTGACTTGGGGCTGGTCCCAGGTGTGAGAGTGCCACCGAAATTCAAGGTCCCGATATTTGACAAATACAATGGCAGCTCTTTCCCCAAAACTCACGTGCAAGCCTATTTCCGTAAAATGGTTGCATACTCTGATGACGAGAAGCTACTTATGTACTTCTTCCAGGATAGCCTAGCTGGGGCATCCTTGGAATGGTATATGAGGCTGGACAGAGCCCACTTCCGTTGCTGGAGGGATTTGGCAGAAGCTTTCGTGAAGCAGTATCAGTATAATGCAGACATGGCTCCGGACAGAACTCAACTTCAGAATCTGTCTCTTAAAAGCAATGAGTGTTTCGGGGAATACGCTCAACGCTGGAGGGATACAGCTTCCCGTGTTCAGCCTCCTATGTTGGAAAAGGAAATGGCCAACATGTTCATGAATACGCTGCCTGAACCTTACTTGGAGCGTCTGGTAGGTTGCAATGCTTCCAACTTTGCTGATGTGGTCTCTACTGGAGAAAGGGTGGAGAATTACCTAAAAACATACAAGATCCAGAGTGGAGGTGGATCCTCATCAGGGGTGAAGAAGCCGTTCATTCAGGGACAGAAGAGGAGAGAAGGGGATGCAAGTGTCATATCTTCTTATCAGAACAGGGATAACCGGAGGAATAACTTTTAGAATTATCATCAGCAACCGTATGTTGCGGCTGTGACCATTCCAGCTGCAGCACCACTACAACAACAACAATCACAACGTCAACCATCTCAGTATCAACAGCAGCAACAACCGGGTAACAGACCCGCTTATCAACCGAGGCCAAGGACGATGGACCGGTGTTTCGACACTCTTCCAATGTCGTACGCCCAGTTGCTTTCTAGTCTTCAACAACTACAACTTGTGCAATTGCGCACTCTGGCTCCTCCTGTTGGTAGACTTCCGGTGGGTTACGACGCTAAAGCTAGGTGTAGCTTCCACTCTGGGGCACCTGGCCATGACATTGAGAACTGCAAAGCTTTTAAGCACGTAGTTCAGGACCTCATAGATTCAAAGGCCATCGACCTTGCACCAGCTCCGAATGTCGTCAACAATCCCATGCCCCAGCATGGTGGTGCGAACGTTAATTTGGTAGAGGGAGAAGCCAAGTCCATTAAGGATGTGTTGAAGCTGAAGACTCCATTGTCGGATGTCAAAGGATGCTTACTGAAGGCCGACGTTTTCCCCGGTTGTGGGAAGGGTTGTTTGGATTGTGCCACTCAAGGCGGAGGTTGTTTGAAGTTACAGCAGGGTATCCAGGCCTTGCTCGACAAAGGTATCCTCCAGGATGAGGGTTTGTCTGTCCAAGAGTCTGTGGAAGGGGTTGAGGAAGAAGGGTTTGAAGATGCTACTGATGAATTCGCAGATGTTGTTCCTACTGATTCTGTGATCCATGATGATGTTGTCGCTGATATTCCAAACATGGCGTTTGATTCTGATGTACTTGCTGAACTTGATTTCGATGTTTCGGATGTGTGTACTTCAACGCCTTAGACTCGTCAGGGGCCGATCACTTTCTCCAGTGCTGGCACCATTCAGTATGGTCAAGTCTCTGCAGTCGACGAAGAAGATGGGGTTAGTGATTGTGACATTGACAACTGGGTGCGTCCGAGGATCCCGGATGAAGTCATCAACAATTGGTCTTCTGAGGAGATTATCCAAGTCACTCTTCTTGAAGAGTAATTTTCTTTGTTTATTCATGCATATCCAAGTCTTACGTTCCGCCCAGGGCGTAATGACTCATTGTAGGGCCCATCTATGTGACGCTTGCATTTTTTATCATAAATAAAGGACGTCTTTTTGCATTCAAATATTTCGTTCCCTGTCTTTCTATTTTTGCAGTTTTTCAAAATAAATAAAAAATAAAAAAAATGGCAATGTTTCGTTTAGTTTTCACTTCTTGTTCACACTCATAAGCACATACCATCACTCATGCAGATGCACATCACCGGATCCTATTGATAACGGTTCCGCTATGGCTCGTTTCGACTTTGAAAATCCAATCTTTCAAGCTGAAGAATAGGGTGATGAAGACTGTGAAATCCCTGAAGAACTTACCAGGTTATTAAAACAAGAGGAAAGGGTTATTCAACCGCATCGAGAGTCTGTTGAAGTGATTAATCTCGGCACCGAAGACGCCAAGAGAGAAATCAAAATAGGGGCTGCTTTGGAAGATAATGTGAAGAAAGGGCTGATTGAATTGCTGCAAGAATACGTTGACATCTTCGCCTGGTCTTATCAGGACATGCCCGGGCTGGACACAGACATCGTGGTACACCGCTTGCCTCTCAAAGAAGGTTGTCCTCCGGTCAAGCAGAAACTCAGAAGAACAAGACCAGAGATGGCTGTCAAGATAAAGGAAGAAGTACAAAAGCAGTTGGATGCAGGGTTTCTAGCAGTCACCAATTATCCGCCATGGGTTGCAAACATCGTCCCAGTACCTAAGAAGGATGGAAAGGTACGGATGTGTGTCGACTACCGGGATCTGAACAGAGCTAGCCCTAAAGATGATTTCCCATTACCTCACATCGAAGTTTTGGTGGATAATACAGCTCAGTTCTCGGTATTCTCCTTCATGGATGGCTTTTCTGGCTATAACCAAATCAAGATGGAACCCGAAGACATGGAAAAGACAACTTTCATAACCCCATGGGGCACCTTCTGCTACAAGGTGATGCCGTTTGGTCTGAAAAATGCCGGAGCAACATATCAACGAGCTATGGTAACTCTGTTCCATGATATGATTCATCATGAAATCGAGGTTTATGTGGATGATATGATTGCCAAATCTCAGACAGAAGAAGAACATTTGGTGAATTTGCAAAAACTGTTTGAGCGTTTGAGGAAATTCAAACTGAGACTTAACCCGAACAAGTGCACTTTCGGGGTGAGATCGGGAAAATTGCTGGGTTTTATTGTTAGCGGAAAAGGGATTGAGGTGGATCCTGACAAAGTAAAAGCGATACAGGAAATGCCAGAGCCAAGAACAGAGAAGCAAGTCCGTAGTTTCTTAGGGAGGTTGAACTACATTGCAAGGTTCATCTCTCACCTAACAACCACGTGTGAGCCAATTTTCAAATTGCTGAGGAAAGACCAGGCTATCAGGTGGAATGAAGATTGTCAAAGGGCTTTCGAGAAGATAAAAGAGTATCTACAGAAACCTCCAATCCTTATACCTCCAGTTCCTGGGAGACCTCTGATAATGTACCTGTCAGTGACCGAGAACTCGATGGGGTGTGTATTGGGACAGCATGACGAGTCTGGTCGAAAAGAGCATGCCATATACTACCTTAGAAAAAAGTTTACCGACTGTGAAATCAAATATTCGCAGCTTGAGAAAACTTGCTGTGCTTTGGCCTGGGCTGCTCGCCGACTGAGACAGTATATGTTGAACCATACTACCTTGTTGATTTCTAAGATGGATCCAATGAAATACATATTCGAGAAGCCGGCTCTCACCGGACGTGTTGCCCGTGGTAGATGATTTTAACAGAGTATGATATCCAGTATACGTCACAGAAGGCCATCAAAGGGAGTATTCTGTCAGACTACCTTACCGAGCAACCGATTGATGATTATGAGCCAATGAAGTTTGAATTCCCTGATGAAGACATCATGTTCCTCAAGATGAAAGACTGTGAAGAGCCAGTTGTTGAGGAGGGACCTGATCCAAACGAAAAGTGGACTTTGTTGTTTGATGGGGCTGTCAATGCTAGAGGTAGTGGAATTGGCGCTGTCATTACTACTCCGAAGGGTGCCCACATGCCTTTCACCGCTCGTTTGACTTTTGAGTGCACAAATAATGAAGCTGAGTACGAGGCCTGTATCTTGGGTATTGAGCAAGCCATTGATCTGAGAATCAAGACTCTGGACATCTTCGGAGATTCAGCTCTGGTGATCAATCAAGTGAATGGTGATTGGAATACTCTCCAGCCCACTCTGGTCCCCTACAGAGATTACACGAGAAGACTTTTGACTTTCTTCACAACGGTAAAATTGTATCATATACCTCGTGATGAGAACCAGATGGCAAACGCACTTGCTACTCTATCCTCCATGATCAAGGTAATTCGTTGGAACCATGCTCCCAGGATCGATGTGATGCGCCTTGACAGGGCCGCGTATGTGTTTGCTGCTGAACTGGCAGTCGATGACAAGCCCTGGTATCACGATATCAAGTGCTTTCTGAAGAATCAAGAGTACCCTGCAGGGACATTCAACAATGACAGAAAGACTTTGAGAAGATTGGCAGGCAGTTTCTTCTTGAACAAAGACGATGTGCTGTATAAGAGGAACTTCGACATGGTTTTGCTCAGATGCGTGGACAAACACGAGGCGGACATGTTAATGCATGGAGTTCATGAAGGTTCCTTCGGTACTCATGCCGGTGGACATGCAATGGCTAAGAAATTGTTGAGAGCGGGTTATTATTGGATGACCATGGAATCAGATTGTTTCAAGTATGCTCGGAAGTGTCATAAATGCCAGATTTATGATGATAAGGTGCATGTACCGCCGAATCCTCTGAATGTGATGTCTTCGCCGTGGCCGTTTGCCATGTGGGGCATTGACATGATTGGAAAGATTGAGCCGACTGCTTCCAATGGGCATCGCTTCATCCTTGTTGCCATCGACTATTTCACCAAGTGGGTCGAGGCAGCGTCGTTCGCGAATGTCACCAGACATGTGGTTGCCCGTTTCATCAAGAAAGAAATCATTTGTCGCTATGGGATTCCCGAAAGAATCATTACTGATAATGGTTCTAATCTCAACAACAAAATGATGAAGGAGTTGTGTCAGATCTTCAAAATTCAGCATCACAATTCTTCCCCTTACCGCCCTAAGATGAACGGCGCTGTTGAGGCGGCAAATAAGAACATAAAGAAGATTGTGCAGAAGATGGTCGTCACGTACAGAGATTGGCATGAGATGCTACCCTTCGCCTTGCATGGGTACCGTACTTCAGTACGTACATCGACCGGGGCAACCCCTTACTCCCTGGTGTATGGTATGGAAGCAGTCCTACCTGTTGAAGTGGAGATTCCTTCTCTAAGAGTCATGTTGGATGTCAAGTTAGATGAAGTTGAATGGATTCGGACAAGGTTCAATGAGTTGAGTCTTATCGAAGAGAAGCGAATGGCAGCCATTTGTCATGGGCAGTTGTATCAGAGTCGGATGAAGAGAGCTTTTGATCAGAAGGTGCGTCCTCGTTGTTTCCAAGTCGGAGATTTAGTGTTGAAAAGGATCCTTCCTCCTCAGACAGATCACAGGGTCAAGTGGACTCCTAACTATGACGGACCGTATATTGTCACCAAGGTTTTTGATGGTGGAGCCTTAATGCTTGCAACTATGGATGGTGAAAACTTCACTTCCCCTGTGAACTCAGACGCAGTTAAAAAATACTTCGCATAAAATAGACCCGCTGGACAGTAAAAAGAATAGTCCAGGCAAAAAATGGGCATCCCGGCGAACCAAGAAAATGAAAAGGTTCGGGCAAAAATTAGGGACAAAAATAAAAAAAAAGATTGTACACCCGGTAAGTTGAAAACCTGAAAAGGCAACTTAGGCAAAAATGGGTATCCCGGTGGATTGAAAACCCGAAAAGGGCGATCCAGGCAAAAGTTAGGGATTAAGCGAATGACTGCGTTCTGAGTCGTTCTGAATCTCATCTCGTGCCAATGACTGGAAATTTTTGAAGGATAGGAAACAGCCCAATCACTCTTTCAGAAAGCTGATCATCTGGAGGATCTTGAAGACGGGCAAGTCATAGCAGAATTGGAACCCAATAGAAATCCATTTCACATTGCCATTAGATTAATTTCTGTTTTTATCTATTGTGCGATTACCTCTTTCCAGGGATTGCTTCTTAATGTAAATGTCTATTCAGAGGCCATTCAATCAATAAAATCATGTTATTCAGTATATCTCTGTTTTCATTTTCATTTTACTGTTTTGTTTGCAAAAATGACGTCCGAATTTTTGATAAACATTGCATCATGACACATAAGGGCTTTACAGGTACATGCTTAATAAACATTTAAAATTGCTGTAAATTTTAAGTGCTTTGGATCGTCTATTCAGAACAGATACCCTCGGGGCATTTCCTTAAAATTCCCTGCAGATGATCGTGAATATCTTCCCCAGTGAAGTCACCAACAGACAAATTCGGTGTCTTATCCCTGCAGAGCTGATCAGAGCGTTGGATTCTTCAATCCCCAGCAGTTTCTCACCACCGTACTTCCCCAAGCGGTTGTTTCAGGACATACACTCCCCAGTAGATTTGATAGTACCAGACTACATATCCCCAACGGGGTTGACAGTGCCAGACTTTATCTTCCCAACAGAAGTGGCTGCTCCTTAGAGTTCGATGTCAGATCGATAATCCCAATGCCAGATCCATGGTTTCTTTTCTTGAAGCAGAACCTCGGTACCGTATCAGTGTTTGCTCCCCCTGCTGAGTCATCTCTCGCAAATCGTGGTTGCCAGAACCATTGTAGCTTTCCTCAGCAGCAGACTTCCAATGCCATTCTTTCCCCGATCAGAGTCTCGGTATGGCCAGAGCACCGCATGGCTAGTCATCTCCCCACAGAGTTCTTTGCGCTGTGCATCTCCAACGGCCTTGCCAGGGTCCAGAAGATGGTGATCATTTCCCCAGTAGATCCCCTTGCCTCAGCTTGGCATTCTACCCAGCATTTCGCATCCCTGCATGTAGAATCATATTGCATTGCATCCTTCCAAATCGCGTAGCATTTCCATTTTCATGGAGCATTACGCCATTGAAAAATTCAAACATACGCATGTAAGCATAAAACATTCTCGGTATCCCAAGTGATAAGCTAGAAGTTGTTTCCAGTACTCAGACTGAAGATTGTTCATGACTTACCTTTGTTATCCCCAGCAAGTGTCATTGGCCCATGCGCCACCTCTATTATCATTTCCTATTTCTGCCAATGCTGACAGGCATGAAGTTTTCCGGTATCCAGACCGAAGTGGCATTCAGGCCAGTTTTCCGGTATCCAGACCGAAGTGGCATTCAGGCCAGTGTTCCGATATTCAGATCGAAGTGGCATTCAGGCCAAGTCTTTCCGATGTTCAGATCGAAGAAGTTTCCGACGTTCAGGTCGATGCGACTTATGGCATTCAGGCCGATTTTCCGATGTTCAGATCGAAGAAGTTTCCGACGTTCAGGTCAATGCGACTTGTGGCATTCAGGCCGATTTTCCGATGTTCAGATCGAAGAAGTTTCCGACGTTCAGGTCGATGCGACTTGTGGCATTCAGGCCAAGTTTCCGATGTTCAGATCGAAATCCTTTCAAGTATTCAGACTGATGAGCGGCATTCCGCCATGGTTATTTCTGTGTTACCATTTATTTTGGTATCCAGTTTAACATTCTTTTTCGATATTCAGACTGACTTTCACCGTACCAGACGGATTCTTCTTTCAAGACCACCTCTTTGCCGATTCTGACAGACATTGTTACTTCACTTCACTTCAGTGCAAATTTTTGGGCTTTTATTGTATTCAATCCCTTGATACCTCGAAAGCACGAAAGCCGCTGCTATCTTCTTTCCAGGTCTCCAGTTGATTGAATAGGGGCAGCTGTAATACCCCAAAATTTACCCTTCAATTTTCTTGAAAAAAAAAAACGAAAAAAAAAGAAGAAAAAAGAAAAAAAATTATTTAATTAATTAATTAATTAAATAAATAAATAAAATAAATAAATAAAATATAACAAATTATTTTGGACTTGGGTCTCCCTCATTTGAGCCCATTACCCACGAAAATCAGTCTATAAAGACTAAAGTTTCAGTAGAGGAGTGACACTTGGAGTTACACTGGGAGATTCACTTGAGAAAAAGGGAGAGAAGCAAAATACTCTGAGGTTTCCTTGGAACAAAACCCCGAGGAAAAAGATAGTGAGAGAAGAACTAACAGAGTTCAGAGCAGCCTCCAAACCTAGAAGGGAACTCAACTTGTAAAACTCACGGGTGCAACTCAATTTCAATCAAGCTCTCCAATCAGGTTTGCCCTATATCCATCATCTTTATGCCTTTTATTTGAATGCTCTAAATGTATGAGGTATTATGGGTGAATTTGATACCTTTTTTGTGAGCCTTTTGTGAATTTTGATGGAATTATTCATGTGGTTACATTTTGATTTAGGGGCAACTCTGGGTTACCCTATTTTGTTTATTCTAACCTGTCTTGTGTTTCCATGGCATTGTTTTCTCTTGATTTCATCCTGCTGCTCTAACCCTTTGTCGAGTTTTGTGAGGGCTCACATGGCTTTCGCAGAGACACTCGCGTGGTTTCCCACTTTATTTGTGGGATACCCCCTGGAGTTTTATTCTGATTATTCGTGTTGACTGATTTCCTTTGACGGTCCAGCTGGAGATATTTCAGGGTTTCTTGCCCCTTTAACTGCTATAGCTTCGGATCATTATCCGTGTGGTAATTTTTTCCCTTTCTCATACTTTATCGCTTTCTTAGCTGGAAGACCTCGATAGGAGGCAACGTTTGAGCCCCTTGGTGGCATTTTACTTTGAGATACATGTTTTGTGTTTTGTATTCATATCCCTGCAGGTAGCGCGGTTCCTTCGTCAAGGACTGCCTTTTTGCCCTCGAGCATCCCAAACCCTAAAACCCAAAGCAACAGGTTTACTCCTTCTACTACAGGCGAGTAAGTCTCCAAAGGTCGAGCATCCGGTAGATTGCGTAGTGACGTCGTTCGTCCAAAACTCAATCCATAACCCCGTAGTTAGCCGAACTACGGCTTGCTCTGATTCTCATTCCAGATGAGATACGTAGGCATAAGACGCGATGTCTTAGCGAGCACACATCCCCCAACCCATAGGTCAGCCGAGCTACGAAGACTCTGATTCTCATATTCAGATGAGATACGTATGCAGTGGATGCGACATCCGCGCGAGTCATTTTCATTTAACCCATTTTTATTTTTTTTGGTAAACAGCACAAGATAAACCCACACCCTTTAGACAAAAACTACAAAAGTAGATCCCGTAGAGTACTACGGATGCGTAGGGGTGCTAATACCTTCCCTTCGCATAACCGACTCCCGAACCCAAGATTTGGTTGCGAGACCCTGTCTTGTCCTTTCCTTTTTTCAGGTTTACTTCGAGCGTTTCCTTTCCCCCCTTTGGGATGAATAACGCACGGTGGCGACTTTTCTGTCATTTTCCTTCGCCGGTTGTTTTTTCGCACACTGTATTTTTCAGGTTGCGACAGCTGGCGACTCTGCTGGGGACCTTTAAGAAGTTGACCTCTTGCTGGTCCATCTTCCCTAAGCGATTCTCTCCTAGCTTTTGTAGTTCGTTTGTTTATTAGGTGTTCATGCTTTTGTACAGTTATTTATTTACCTGCTTTACCTTATTGCATTGTGTACATATCATTGTTGTATCTGTTGGCTGGCTATGGCTGCTTGGTGATCTTTGTGAGATGAGTTCTATACCCGAACTCGAGTGCACTTAGGATAGGAGAATGGCATAGTCCTGTCGACTTGTGTGGAGTTATTCCTTAGCGAGTTGACTTGCAAGCCCATTCACTTAGTGGAGGTCATGTTGAGATCAATAATGTCACATAAGTAAGTTGTGGTTAGACATTACTTGTTCCAATATAGACCTAAGAAGCCAAGGACCTTAGTTTACCAAACCCATCTTGGCCTATTCGTAGGACGTAGTGCGAAAGTCGTTCAAGTGAAAGATTTGATACGATTGTTACGCGATACTACACCCATAAGAGTCTCTCTTGAGAATATTGTTGGAATACGAGTAGTCGTTCCTCTGATAATATCCGAAAGATGGGATTATGACTATGGGAACCTTTTGTAGAACATGTTTGGCAGGTTTAAACTATAGTACACTCCTTTTGGGTGGTTCTTAACCTAAACTCCGTGCTCGTGACTTGCGACAAACCCTTGATTCATGGTTGATCCGATCAGGTATCCTTAATATCAATGAAACTCGGGTGTTGATAAGGTGTAAACCATAATCCACCAAAATGGGTGGTTGATATTAAGGATAACATGATCCATCCCATGACCTTTGTTTGGTGTACTCTTAATTTCTCTCCAGACAGTGCAACCTGACAGATGTTCAAGCAGATACAGCAATCCTGATTGACATGCCACTGCATTGCATTCACATCGTTGCATCACATCATTTGCATTCATATCATTTAACACATGTTTATCCATTTCTGTGGGGTTTATATCTTCTACTTGATTCTAGTCGGAATTTTCTTGGTTCTCATCAACGGCTTAGTCTTTTTTTTACACTGTTTATCAAATGTGAGACTGGAATCACGGGGGTAGAATACTTTTGGAATTGATAAACATGTCATTGCACTTGCATAGTCATCCGCATGTCTTGCATAACAGGTACCGCCACAGTGTTCTCAGTTTGTTTGGTGTCCCACTAGCAGGATAGCTGACTCAGGCATTCACCGATACGGTACCCGTAGGAACCAACAGAGAGTAATGGAAAGCCTACAGGCAGAGCTCGCCGAGATGAAGATTCGCATGAATCAATTCATGGATTTGGTTCAAGGGGTGGCTCAAGGACAGCAGGAGCTTAGATTGTTGGTATAGAGGGATCCCCCTATTACTCAACCCGAGACGTTGGCTGATCCTCCAGTTGGAGAGGCTAATGGTCCCAATGGACCGGGGCCTATCCCAATCCTACATGTCACCTCCGGTCAACAACCCATTCAGGATGGTCAGGATGATCAGTTCCCCTTGCTTCAGGAAGACTTTGGCATGGACCCCATGTTTAGGAGATTGGAAGAAAGGTTGAAGGCGGTGGAAGGACAGAATCCTCTGGGAGTAGATGTTGCTGACTTGGGGCTGGTCCCAGGTGTGAGAGTGCCACCGAAATTCAAGGTCCCGATATTTGACAAATACAATGGCAGCTATTGCCCCAAAACTCACGTGCAAGCCTATTTCCGTAAAATGGTTGCATACTCTGATGACGAGAAGCTAGTTATGTACTTCTTCCAGGATAGCCTAGCTGGGGCATCCTTGGAATGGTATATGAGGCTGGACAGAGCCCACATCCGTTGCTGGAGGGATTTGGCAGAAGCTTTCGTGAAGCAGTATCAGTATAATGCAGACATGGCTCCGGACAGAACTCAACTTCAGAATCTGTCTCTTAAAAGCAATGAGTGCTTCAGGATATACGCTCAACGCTGGAGGGATACAGCTTCCCGTGTTCAGCCTCCTATGTTGGAAAAGGAAATGGCCAACATGTTCATGAATACGCTGCCTGAACCTTACTTGGAGCGTCTGGTAGGTTGCAATGCTTCCAACTTTGCTGATGTGGTCTCTACTGGAGAAAGGGTGGAGAATTACCTAAAGACATACAAGATCCAGAGTGGAGGTGGATCCTCATCAGGGGTGAAGAAGCCGTTCATTCAGGGACAGAAGAGGAGAGAAGGGGATGCAAGTGTCATATCTTCTTATCAGAACAGGGATAACCGGAGGAATAACTTTCAGAATTATCATCAGCAACCGTATGTTGCGGCTGTGACCATTCCAGCTGTAGCACCACTACAACAACAACAATCACAACGTCAACCAGCTCAGTATCAACAGCAGCAACAACTGGGTAACAGACCCGCTTATCAACCGAGGCCAAGGACGATGGACCGGTGTTTCGACACTCTTCCAATGTCGTACGCCCAGTTGCTTTCTAGTCTTCAACAACTACAACTTGTGCAATTGCGCACTCTGGCTCCTCCTGTTGGTAGACTTCCGGTGGGTTACGACGCCAACGCTAGGTGTAGCTTCCACTCTGGGGCACCTAGCCATGACATTGAGAACTGCAAAGCTTTTAAGCACGTAGTTCAGGCCTTCATAGATTCAAAGGCCATCGACCTTGCACCAGCTCCGAATGTCGTCAACAATCCCATGCCCCAGCATGGTGGTGCGAACGTTAATTTGGTAGAGGGAGAAGCCAAGTCCATTAAGGATGTGTTGAAGCTGAAGACTCCATTGTCGGATGTCAAAGGATGCTTGCTGAAGGCCGACGTTTTCCTCGGTTGTGGGAAGGGTTGTTTGGATTGTGCCACTCAGGGCGGAGGTTGTTTGAAGTTACAGCAGGGTATCCAGGCCTTGCTCGACAAAGGTATCCTCCAGGTTGAGGGTTTGTTTGTCCAAGAGTCTGTGGAAGGGGTTGAGGAAGAAGGGTTTGAAGATGCTACTGATGAATTCGCAGATGTTGTTCCTACTGATTCTGTGATCCATGATGATGTTGTCGCTGATATTCCAAACATGGCGTTTGATTCTGATGTACTTGCTGAACTTGATTTCGATGTTTCGGATGTGTGTACTTCAACGCCTTAGACTCGTCAGGGGCCGATCACTTTCTCCAGTGCTGGCACCATTCAGTATGGTCAAGTCTCTGCAGTCGACGAAGAAGATGGGGTTAGTGATTGTGACATTGACAACTGGGTGCGTCCGAGGATCCCGGATGAAGTCATCAACAATTGGTCTTCTGAGGAGATTATCCAAGTCACTCTTCTTGAAGAGTAATTTTCTTTGTTTATTCATGCATATCCAAGTCTTACGTTCCGCCCAGGGCGTAATGACTCATTGTAGGGCCCATCTATGTGACGCTTGCATTTTTTATCATAAATAAAGGACGTCTTTTTGCATTCAAATATTTCGTTCCCTGTCTTTCTATTTTTGCAGTTTTTCAAAATAAATAAAAAATAAAAAAATGGCAATGTTTCGTTTAGTTTTCACTTCTTGTTCACACTCATAAGCACATACCATCACTCATGCAGATGCACATCACCGGATCCTATTGATAACGGTTCTGCTATGGCTCGTTTCGACTTTGAAAATCCAATCTTTCAAGCTGAAGAAGAGGGTGATGAAGACTGTGAACTCCCTGAAGAACTTACCAGGTTATTAAAACAAGAGGAAAGGGTTATTCAACCGCATCGAGAGTCTGTTGAAGTGATTAATCTCGGCACCGAAGACGCCAAGAGAGAAATCAAAATAGGGGCTGCTTTGGAAGATAATGTGAAGAAAGGGCTGATTGAATTGCTGCAAGAATACGTTGACATCTTCGCCTGGTCTTATCGGGACATGCCCGGGCTGGACACAGACATCGTGGTACACCGCTTGCCTCTCAAAGAAGGTTGTCCTCCGGTCAAGCAGAAACTCAAAAGAACAAGACCAGAGATGGCTGTCAAGATAAAGGAAGAAGTACAAAAGCAGTTGGATGCAGGGTTTCTAGCAGTCACCAATTATCCGCCATGGGTTGCAAACATCGTCCCAGTACCTAAGAAGGATGGAAAGGTACGGATGTGTGTCGACTACTGGGATCTGAGCAGAGCTAGCCCTAAAGATGATTTCCCACTACCTCACATCGATGTTTTGGTGGATAATACAGCTCAGTTCTCGGTATTCTCCTTCATGGATGGCTTTTCTGGCTATAACCAAATCAAGATGGCACCCGAACACATGGAAAAGACAACTTTCATAACCCCATGGGGCACCTTCTACTACAAGGTGATGCCGTTTGGTCTGAAAAATGCCGGAGCAACATATCAACGAGCTATGGTAACTCTGTTCCATGATATGATTCATCATGAAATCGAGGTTTATGTGGATGATATGATTGCCAAATCTCAGACAGAAGAAGAACATTTGGTGAATTTGCAGCAACTGTTTGAGCGTTTGAGGAAATTCAAACTGAGACTTAACCCGAACAAGTGCACTTTCGGGGTAAGATCGGGAAAATTGCTGGGTTTTATTGTTAGCGGAAAAGGGATTGAGGTGGATCCTGACAAAGTAAAAGCGATACAGGAAATGCCAGAGCCAAGAACAGAGAAGCAAGTCCGTAGTTTCTTAGGGAGGTTGAACTACATTGCAAGGTTCATCTCTCACCTAACAACCACGTGTGAGCCAATTTTCAAATTGCTGAGGAAAGATCAGGCTATCAGGTGGAATGAAGATTGTCAAAGGGCTTTCGAGAAGATAGAAGAGTATCTACAGAAACCTCCAATCCTTATACCTCCAGTTCCTGGGAGACCTCTGATAATGTACCTGTCAGTGACCGAGAACTCGATGGGGTGTGTATTGGGACAGCATGACGAGTCTGGTCGAAAAGAGCATGCCATATACTACCTTAGCAAAAAGTTTACCGACTGTGAAATCAAATATTCGCAGCTTGAGAAAACTTGCTGTGCTTTGGCCTGGGCTGCTCGCCGACTGAGACAGTATATGTTGAACCATACTACCTTGTTGATTTCTAAGATGGATCCAGTGAAATACATATTCGAGAAGCCGGCTCTCACCAGACGTGTTGCCCGTTGGCAGATGATTTTAACAGAGTATGATATCCAGTATACGTCACAGAAGGCCATCAAAGGGAGTATTCTGTCAGACTACCTTGCCGAGCAACCGATTGATGATTATGAGCCAATGAAGTTTGAATTCCCTGATGAAGACATCATGTTCCTCAAGATGAAAGACTGTGAAGAGCCAGTTGTTGAGGAGGGACCTGATCCAAACGAAAAGTGGACTTTGTTGTTTGATGGGGCTGTCAATGCTAGAGGTAGTGGAATTGGCGCTGTCATTACTACTCCGAAGGGTGCCCACATGCCTTTCACCGCTCGTTTGACTTTTGAGTGCACAAATAATGAAGCTGAGTACGAGGCCTGTATCTTGGGTATTGAGCAAGCCATTGATCTAAGAATCAAGACTCTGGACATCTTCGGAGATTCAGCTCTGGTGATCAATCAAGCGAATGGTGATTGGAATACTCTCCAGCCCATCTGGTCCCCTACAGAGATTACACGAGAAGACTTTTGACTTTCTTCACAACGGTAAAATTGTATCATATACCTCGTGATGAGAACCAGATGGCAGACGCACTTGCTACTCTATCCTCCATGATCAAGGTAATTCGTTGGAACCATGCTCCCAGGATCGATGTGATGCGCCTTGACAGGGCCGCGTATGTGTTTGCTGCTGAACTGGCAGTCGATGACAAGCCCTGGTATCACGATATCAAGTGCTTTCTGAAGAATCAAGAGTACCCTGTAGGGACATCCAACAATGACAGAAAGACTTTGAGAAGATTTGCAGGCAGTTTCTTCTTGAACAAAGACGATGTGCTGTATAAGAGGAACTTCGACATGGTTTTGCTCAGATGCGCGGACAGACACGAGGAGGACATGTTAATGCATGAAGTTCAGGAAGGTTCCTTCGGTACTCATGCCGGTGGACATGCAATGGCTAAGAAATTGTTGAGAGCGGGTTATTATTGGATGACCATGGAATCAGATTGTTTCAAGTATGCTCGGAAGTGTCATAAATGCCAGATTTATGATGATAAGGTGCATGTACCGCCGAATCCTCTGAATGTGATGTCTTCGCCGTGGCCGTTTGCCATGTGGGGCATTGACATGATTGGAAAGATTGAGCCGACTGCTTCCAATGGGCATCGCTTCATCCTTGTTGCCATCGACTATTTCACCAAGTGGGTCGAGGCAGCGTCGTTCGCGAATGTCACCAGACATGTGGTTGCCCGTTTCATCAAGAAAGAAATCATTTGTCGCTATGGGATTCCCTAAAGAATCATTACTGATAATGGTTCTAATCTCAACAACAAAATGATGAAGGAGTTGTGTCAGAACTTCAAAATTCAGCATCACAATTCTTCCCCTTACCGCCCTAAGATGAACGGCGCTGTTGAGGCGGCAAATAAGAACATAAAGAAGATTGTGCAGAAGATGGTCGTCACGTACAGAGATTGGCATGAGATGCTACCCTTCGCCTTGCATGGGTACCGTACTTCAGTACGTACATCGACCGGGGCAACCCCTTACTCCCTGGTGTATGGTATGGAAGCAGTCCTACCTGTTGAAGTGGAGATTCCTTCTCTAAGAGTCATGTTGGATGTCAAGTTAGATGAAGTTGAATGGATTCGGACAAGGTTCAATGAGTTGAGTCTTATCGAAGAGAAGCGAATGGCAGCCATTTGTCATGGGCAGTTGTATCAGAGTCGGATGAAGAGAGCTTTTGATCAGAAGGTGCGTCCTCGTTGTTTCCAAGTCGGAGATTTAGTGTTGAAAAGGATCCTTCCTCCTCAGACAGATCACAGGGGCAAGTGGACTCCTAACTATGATGGACCGTATATTGTCACCAAGGTTTTTGATGGTGGAGCCTTAATGCTTGCAACTATGGATGGTGAAAACTTCACTTCCCCTGTGAACTCAGACGCAGTTAAAAAATACTTCGCATAAAATAGACCCGCTGGACAGTAAAAAGAATAGTCCAGGCAAAAAATGGACATCCCGGCGAACCAAGAAAATGAAAAGGTTCGGGCAAAAATTAGGGACAAAAATAAAAAAAAAAGATTGTACACCCGGTAAGTTGAAAACCTGAAAAGGCAACTTAGGCAAAAATGGGTATCCCGGTGGATTGAAAACCCGAAAAGGGCGATCCAGGCAAAAGTTAGGGATTAAGCGAATGACTGCGTTCTGAGTCGTTCTGAATCTCATCTCGTGCCAATGACTGGAAATTTTTGAAGGATAGGAAACAATCCAATCACTCTTTCAGAAAGCTGATCATCTGGAGGATCTTGAAGACGGGCAAGTCATAGCAGAATTGGAACCCAATAGAAATCCATTTCACATTGCCATTAGATTAATTTCTGTTTTTATCTATTGTGCGATTACCTCTTTCCAGGGATTGCTTCTTAATGTAAATGCCTATTCAGAGGCCATTCAATCAATAAAATCATGTTATTCAGTATATCTCTGTTTTCATTTTCATTTTACTGTTTTGTTTGCAAAAATGACGTCCGAATTTTTGATAAACATTGCATCATGACACATAACGGCTTTACAGGTACATGCTTAATAAACATTTAAAAATGCTGTAAATTTTAAGTGCTTTGGATCGTCTATTCAGAACAGATACCCTCGGGGCATTTCCTTAAAATTCCCTGCAGATGATCGTGAATATCTTCCCCAGTGAAGTCACCAATAGACAAATTCGGTGTCTTATCCCTGCAGAGCTGATCAGAGCGTTGGATTCTTCAATCCCCAGCAGTTTCTCACCACCGTACTTCCCCAAGCGGTTGTTTCAGGACATACACTCCCCAGTAGAGTTGATAGTACCAGACTACATATCCCCAACGGGGTTGATAGTGCCAGACTTTATCTTCCCAGCAGAAGTGGCTGCTCCTTAGAGTTCGATGTCAGATCGATAATCCCAATGCCAGATCCATGGTTTCTTTTCTTGAAGCAGAACCTCGGTACCGTATCAGTGTTTGCTCCCCCTGCTGAGTCATCTCTCGCAAATCGTGGTTGCCAGAACCATTGTAGCTTTCCTCAGCAGCAGACTTCCAATGCCATTCTTTCCCCGAGCAGAGTCTCGGTATGGCCAGAGCACCGCATGGTTAGTCATCTCCCCACAGAGTTCTTTGCGCTGTGCATCTCCAACAGCCTTGCCAGGGTCCAGAAGATGGTGATCATTTCCCCAGTAGATCCCCTTGCCTCAGCTTGGCATTCTACCCAGCATTTCGCATCCCTGCATGTAGAATCATATTGCATTGCATCCTTCCAAATCGCGTAGCCACTACGCCAAAAACTGGAATAGACAGCGCCCCTTAGAGGGCGCTTTATTACAAAAGCGCACTCTAAAGTAAAGAGAAAAAATAAGGAGCATACTATTGGAATAGACAGCGCACTTTAGAGGGCGCTTTTGTAACAAAGCGCACTCTAAAGTGAAGCGAAAAAATAATGAGGAAATGGAGGGACACCAATAGAGGACGCTTTATTGAAAGCGCCCTCTAAGGGTAACCTTAGAGGGCGCTTCTAAAAAAGCGCTCTCTATGTCCATGTACATTTCCAGTTTATAAGGCGCTTTTGGAAAGCCTTAGAGAGCGCTTTTAGAAGCGCCCTCTTAGGCCCCCTTTAGAGGGCGCTTTTGTAACTAAGCGCCCTCTAAAGTGAAGCCAAAAAACAAATGGAGGGACAACAATAGAGGGCGCTTTTGTGAAAGCGCCCTCTAAGGTTACCCTTAGAGGGCGCTTTTGAAAAAGCGCTCTCTAAGTCCATGTACATTTCCAGTTTAGAAGGCGCTTTTGGAAAGCCTTAGAGAGCGCTTTCAGAAGCGCCCTCTTAGGCCCCCTTTAGAGGGCGCTTTTTTTAAAAAAGCGCCCTCTAAGGTCCCCTTTAGTAAACATTAAAATTATAACATATACTGCATGTCTCTTTATTTTCCCTCTCTATAAGCTATTTCGTTTACGTAACTGGGTTTTCTCTCAACTGCGATTACTCTCGTCCTCCGTTCGTTCTCCCTCCCTCACCGTCATCGTCGCCGTTCGTTCTCCCTCCCTCACCGTTCACGTTCACTGCGTTAACCTCTTCCACCGTCACTGTTCACTTTCTTCTCCATCGTTACCGTCACCTTTAAGGTATTTCTCTTCTCCATCGTTACCGTTCACTTTCTTCATGTGTTTGATTAGGGCATTTTCTAAACTTAGTTTTTCATTTTGTGCATTATGTTGATTAATGTTGTTTAGGGCGAACTGAGTTTTTTATTTCTGATTGAAAACTGATATATTTGAAGTGTGTTTGAGCTTGTGCTTGGAAGTTTGATGATTATGGATGCAAGTTTGTTCATGTTCCAAACACCATAAGTTTGCATTGGTCTTTTGCATGCAGTAGGTGTGTGTGAGTAAATGTGTATGCAGTAAGTTTGTGCATGCAGTAAATGTGTTCACGTATTGAATCATTGTCTTACTTGGGTCTTATTGAATCATTTCTATATTACAGATAAAATGGCTAACCAAGACGATACCCATGCCGCGAATGAATCACATAATAATGTTGATAAAGAAATCAAACGAGGATTGACTGTTATGAAGTCAATCATTCGTGCAAGAGACAAGGGTGTAAAATTTGAAGTACATTGGAGTGCTGAAGACCAACTAATTGAGCCTAACGGTTCAATGTTGGCAAGTTACATTGGTTTCCTTGTTCGCCAACATATTCCGATTACATGTGTTAATTGGAGAAGTCCGGACTTGAAGGTTGGCAAGGAAAAAATATGGTCGGAGATACAAGTACTTACCATATATTGTTATATGTTTTTTTTGTTGACTATTTGTTAACCATATATTGTTATAATATTACTTTATAATAACACACTCCATTTGTATGTTTTTTAGAGATCCTTTCACATCGATGAAAGCCGGCAAAAATATTGTATTCAATTGGCCGGAAAAAGACTCCGAGGATTTCGATCCTTTTTGTGCAACAAATTTCTCAAGGATGAGGAAGGAAAATTTGTTGAAGGAGAACGGCCAATGAAGTATGCCGAGATTATTTCAGCCGATGAATGGGATAACTTTGTCGCCAAACGAAGAAACGAAAAATTCCATGTAATGTCTATTAATTATGGTATTATACAATTGTTAAGTTACTTGGTTCTAATATGCCTTAAACTTTTTTATCCAGGAAGTAAGCGACATAAATAGGAAAAGGGCATCAAAACCCGCGTATCCGTACAAAAAAGGGCGTACGGGTTATGCACGGTTACAACAAAGAATTGTGAGTATATTCAAATGCTATGAGCTTATACATTGTCACAATATGTTATAATTGATGATCTTATAATCTAATTCAATGTGTAGCTAGCCGAGGAGAAAAGTGACGCAACATCTCTTCCGGACCATGTATTATGGAAGGCTGCTCGGGTTGGGAAGGATGGGGCTGTCGTTGAAGCGGTCCAAAATGTTTATGACGAATGTGTAAGTATATGTAACATTATTTCTTTAATTATATCGAAAATTTTGTTAGACATATAATTCATTTTTAATCTCCTCTAATAATATTTCAGGAGACTTTATCCCAAACCGTACCTTCAACCGAGGTCCAGGATTGCAGGAGCGTACTTAGTCGAGTACTAAATGTTCCTGAGTATTCCGGTCGTGTGAGGGGTAAGGGTTTTGGTGTGACTCCGTCGTCATTTTATAAAAAAACAAAAACAAAAAATCCTACCAACAAAGAGGTGATGGAGACCTTGGCGGAGTTAAGGGCACAAGTACTCCAACTGCAAAACGAGAATGCAAGGTATAGAGAGGAAAGGTGCGCTTCCGAGGCAAAAGATACTAGTGACCGAGCTAGTATCAATCATCAACCGAAATTTCCCGAGGTAATTATATATGTTATTATGAAATTAAAATAGCACTTTTTTACTTGACACATATACAAGTTAACAATAACATTTATTATTGGTTTAGGGCATTTCACCTTGTCAGCTGTATCTATCGTCACCAACTTATCGCATGGTTGGCAAGGGAAAAGTGCACAATACTTCGGGTGAATTACTTCACCATAATCCCCTCCCGGTGGGATTTATGAAAGTTTCAGTTGACCTCGTATTAGATACGGACGCCCGTCTACCATTACCCGACGTTGTTTCAGAGACAACGTTGATGCGAGATGCAGTCGGATCCTTTGTTGGTTGGCCGTCAGATCTAATTTTCCCTGATGCCGAGGTATATATGTTCTAAATGATTATGAATATTTAGAATTCACATTTCAATTCAGCTACAATTATGATATTTAATCAATCCTTATTACATGGTAATGTTAGACTCCTACAAGACCCACCCCTAAAGCTGGTAAAGGGATTTCAAGACGCATCGAGTCGGTTGCATCTCAAAAAGAGGTACAAATATATATACCCATTGAATTATATACACAACGATTCTTTTGCATCACAAAAAGTAATGATTTATTTTATATGAATTTTTAGGTTCCCGGTCGAAAGTTGAAAAGCGATGGTAAGGATATTCCAACGAAGGATATTCCAACGACGGCTGGGACAAAATCTCAAATTATGATGCGTCTTGAGAAAATGGTGGAAGAGTCCGATATTATGGACGGGTCCATTCGTAGTATAGATTTTGATGAAGGTGTTTTCGGAAAAGCTCATTTCGAAATAATTGGAAAGGAGGACATGCAACAACTTTTTGAGCACGACGAATTGGGCATCGCTATCATTCATACATACATATGGTACTCCGATCAATCTATAATTTACTTAGTTGAACAATTTATTTACACATTTCAATGAGTAGTCTAATATTTATTATGTTTCTATTTAAGGTATATGTATGACAAATTGATGCGGGGAACTGAATTGTGTAACCGTTTCAATTTTATTGCTGCTTCCCGTGTCAACGCAACGTTAATATCGAAAAATCCAACATCCGTAAAGAATGATCTAGTCGATAGATTCATGGCGGCCGGCGATAATACTACACGCAGTTTGTATTTTTTACCGTTTAATTCTGGCAACGGGTTAGATTTTCTTTCTAATAATTTCATTCTAATCTATGTATATCTTTTACGTAGAAAATTTTCATTCATCTAAATTTTTGTTTTATTTTACAGTGGCCACTGGGTGTTGGTTGCTATGGATCTTTCGAGACTAATAGTGTATTATCTCGATTCGTTATCGGGTGATTGGAGTAAATATCCGGGTTTGAAGAAGACGGTTGACACGTAAGTGAAATTCCCCTAAATATTCGTGTGTATTTCTATATTTAATTATGTCTGTCAGATTGATCTCAATATACGTTTTTATTTTGTTAGGGCAATACTAAAATTTAGATCGAAAAAGAATTACCGCATTAGGAAGGACATTACCTGGGTCAGAGTTCAGGTATATATTAAGTATCTTATTTTTGCTTATAATAGTGTTTGTTTTTTTGCTTATAATAGTGTTTGTAAGAAATTAATTATATATATATTGTTTGTTTTTCTGTGTAGTGTCCTCAGCAAAATAATTCGATCGATTGCGGATTTTTTGTATTGAGATTTATGAGAGATATCATTGCATTGAATCGTATAGACATCCCAAAAATGGTATGGAATAATAACTTAGGGTTTATCTTAATATTATCGGATAACTAATCTAATTTGTTACTAAATCATGAATATGTTTTATTCTCTTAATTGTAGTACTTTGAGGAATACAAATCTTACTCAAGAGCTCATTTAGATGAAATGAAGGATGAATTGTGTCAATTCATTGTTGATCAAAGAATCATATAGCTAGGTTGTATATTGTTGTACATATATGTATGGAATGTTGTTGTTGTATGCTGTTGTTGTATATATGTTGTATATTGTTGTTGTACTTTTACTAAATCATGAATATGTTGTTGTATATTGTTGATCAAAGAATCATATATTAATGTTGTATATATGGAGGATTAATGTTGTATATAAATGGATTCATGTTGTATATATCAATGGATTAATGGTGTATAACATTGGATTAAAGGATGAAATCAATATGAATTTTACACTTTTGCAGCATGCGAACAGGTTACCAATTAAATATCCACTGTTTTTCAAACAAATTTTTTTAAAATAACTAACACTTTAGAGGGCGCTTTCTGTAGGAAGCGCCCTCTAAACACTTTACATTGAGAACTTTAGAGGGTGCTTTGTCCAGAAAGCGCCCTCTAAACACTTTACATTGACAACTTTAGAGGGCGCTTTCTGCAGAAAGCGCCCTCTAAAGTGTTAGTTATTTTAAAAAAATAAGCGCCCTCTAAACACTTTACATTGACAACTTTAGAGGGCGCTTTTTCCAGAAAGCGCCCTCTAAACACTTTACATTGACAACTTTAGAGGGCGCTTTTTCCAGAAAGCGCCCTCTAAGGTGTCCCTTTATGGACCACTCCAGAGGGCGCTTTTTTCATAAAGCGCACTATAATGTGGGCCTTTAGACAGCGCTTTCTCCAGGAAAACAAAGCGCTGTCTTTACCTATGCCAGCGCCAGATTAGAGGGCGCTTAAAAGCGCTGTTATAGGCCAAAATAAGCGCCCTCTTTTCCCTTCTTTGGCGTAGTGAGCATTTCCATTTTCATGGAGCATTACGCCATTGAAAAATTCAAACATACGCATGTAAGCATAAAACATTCTCGGTATTCCAAGTGATAAGCTAGAAGTTGTTTCCAGTACTCAGACTGAAGATTGTTCATGACTTACCTTTGTTATCCCCAGCAAGTGTCATTGGCCCATGCGCCGCCTCTATTATCATTCCCTATTTCTGCCAATGCTGACAGGCATGAAGTTTTCCGGTATCCAGACCGAAGTGACATTCAGGCCAGTTTTCCGGTATTCAGACCGAAGTGGCATTCAGGCCAGTTTTCCGGTATCCAGACCGAAGTGGCATTCAGGCCAGTGTTTCGATATTCAGATCGAAGTGGCATTCAGGCCAAGTCTTTCCGATGTTCAGATCGAAGAAGTTTCCGACGTTCAGGTCGATGCGACTTGTGGCATTCAGGCCGATTTTCCGATGTTCAGATCGAAGAAGTTTCCGACGTTCAGGTCGATGCGACTTGTGGCATTCAGGCCGATTTTCCGATGTTCAGATCGAAGAAGTTTCCGACGTTCAGGTCGATGCGACTTGTGGCATTCAGGCCAAGTTTCCGATGTTCAGATCGAAATCCTTTCCAGTATTCAGACTGATGAGCGGCATTCAGGCCATGGTTATTTCTGTGTTACCATTTATTTTGGTATCCAGTTTAACATTCTTTTTCGATATTCAGACTGACTTTCACCGTACCAGACAGATTCTTCTTTCAAGACCACCTCTTTGCCGGTTCTGACAGACATTGTTACTTCACTTCACTTCAGTGCAAATTTTTGGGCTTTTATTGTATTCAATCCCTTGATACCTCGAAAGCACGAAAGCCGCTGCTATCTTCTTTCCAGGTCTCCAGTTGATTGAATAGGGGCAGCTGTAATACCCCAAAATTTACCCTTCAATTTTCCTGAAAAAAAAAAAAAAAAAAAACGAAAAAAAAAAAGATAAATGAAAAAAAAAAAAGAAGAAAAAAGAAAAAAAATTATTTAATTAATTAAATAAATAAATAAATAAATAAATAAAATATAACAAATTATTTTGGACTTGGGTCTCCCTCATTTGAGCCCATTACCCACGAAAATCAGTCTATAAATACTGAAGTTTCAGTAGAGGAGTGACACTTGGAGTTACACTGGGAGATTCACTTGAGAAAAAGGGAGAGAAGCAAAATACTCTGAGGTTTCCTTGGAACAAAACCCCGAGGAAAAAGATAGTGAGAGAAGAACTAACAGAGTTCAGAGCAGCCTCCAAACCCTGAAGGGAACTCAACTTGTAAAACTCACGGGTGCAACTCAATTTCAATCAAGCTCTCCAATCAGGTTTGCCCTATATCCATCATCTTTATGCCTTTTATTTGAATGCTCTAAATGTATGAGGTATTATGGGTGAATTTGATACCTTTTTTGTGAGCCTTTTGTGAATTTTGATGGAATTATTCATGTGGTTACATTTTGATTTAGGGGCAACTCTGGATTACCCTATTTTGTTTATTCTAACCTGTCTTGTGTTTCCATGGCATTGTTTTCTCTTGATTTCATCCTGCTGCTCTAACCCTTTGTCGAGTTTTGTGAGGGCTCACATGGCTTTCGCAGAGACACTCGCGTGGTTTCCCACTTTATTTATGGGATACCCCCTGGAGTTTTATTCTGATTATTCGTGTTGACTGATTTCCTTTGACGGTCCAGCTGGAGACATTTCAGGGTTTCTTGCCCCTTTAACTGCTATAGCTTCGGATCTTTATCCGTGTGGTAATTTTTTCCCTTTCTCATACTTTATCGCTTTCTTAGCTGGAAGACCTCGATAGGAGGCAATGTTTGAGCCCCTTGGTGGCATTTTACTTTGAGATACATGTTTTGTGTTTTGTATTCATATCCCTACAGGTAGCGCGGTTCCTTCGTCAAGGACTGCCTTTTTGCCCTCGAGCATCCCAAACCCTAAAACCCAAAGCAACACGTTTACTCCTTCTACTACAGGCGAGTAAGTCTCCAAAGGTCGAGCATCCGGTAGATTGCGTAGTGACGTCGTTCGTCCAAAACCCAATCCATAACCCCGTAGTTAGCCGAACTACGGCTTGCTCTGATTCTCATTCCAGATGAGATACGTAGGCATAAGACGCGATGTCTTAGCGAGCACACATCCCCCAACCCATAGGTCAGCCGAGCTACGAAGACTCTGATTCTCATATTCAGATGAGATACGTAGGCAGTGGATGCGACATCCGCGCGAGTCATTTTCATTTAACCCATTTTTCTTTTTTTTGGTAAACAGCACAAGATAAACCCACACCCTTTAGACAAAAACTACAAAAGTGGATCCCGTAGAGTACTACGGATGCGTAGGGGTGCTAATACCTTCCCTTCGCATAACCGACTCCCGAACCTAAGATTTGGTTGCGAGACCCTGTCTTGTCCTTTCCTTTTTTCAGGTTTACTTCGAGCGTTTCCTTTCCCCCCTTTGGGATGAATAACGCACGGTGGCGACTCTTCTGTCTTTTTCTTTCGCCGGTTGTTTTTTCGCGCACTTTATTTTTCAGGTTGCGACAAATACCATGAAAGAGGGGAGACTTACAATCTCACTAACTAGAATGTTATGCCTTTTGTGTCAAAATTTAGCGCTATGTTAAGCAATCGTAATTGGACTTATGTAGAAGTCACAACTATTTGAGGTCGGGCAATAGAATTTTGGTGTTAATGTATGTTAGAGACATAGTATAATGGACTATGCTGATGAAACATACCACACACAAAAAGAATATGAAAAAAGTGGTGGCCTGATCTCATCCATACTCATGTTGATTTTGCAATCAACTAGCCTTAGGATATAGAGATATCATAGGACCATGACATGAATGCATAAAGAAGGGGAATGACATGAAGAGGGAGGGGAAGTGGATCAAACTCAAATTGGACAAAGGATGACTTTTACCAAATTAAGACCATTCATTCATTTTGGGAGATGGAATGTGCATTCCATCAATCCTCTAAATCCAATGATCTTAACCTAGCAAAGTGAAATCAACCTTGACCAAGGCCCAACAACACAAGTCAAACTTACACAAATTAATCAAAATGGCTCGACACAATTATTTGGCATTTACTCAATTAAAAATACTAAAAATAATGCATTAAATTAAATATGGTTGGTCAAATTCCTAAAACCTCATCAAAACACCAAAGAAATGGCCATGAGATTTATCATAGGTCAAACAAGGTCAAAGGACCTTGGAGAAAAAGTTTCGGAATTTTTGGAAACATAGAAGTATTTTTAAACAATAAAAAATAAACACAAAATCAATTAAATTATGAAAAATATTAGTAATGATCCAAAAAATAATTTTAATTCAGAATATGAAAGAGGATTTTATTTAAATTTTTTTGGTGAAACTCTCATATTTTTTGGATCAATATTAAAATTAATATGAATTAATGAAAATCAAAAGAAAAAAGTGAAAAGCAGAAATAACAAAAAAAACGTGGACCACCTGATCTCCTTCATTAATTGAGGTGGCAGATCAAGTGGACACAAACGCGCGTTCCATGATGGAACTCATTCAGCGCGCCACACAAATGGTAATCAGAACCAACACTAGTGATTAAAACAATTTGAAATGGATCAATGGTTCTGAACCGTGCCACCTTACTGCCGGAGCCAAAGGCCGGTCACCTTCTCAGGCGAACCTCGCCGGACAAGTTCAATCATCACCATGACTAAAATAAAAAAAGAGGACATGATCTGAATGAGAAAATGGCGTAGAGCACGAATCTAACCTCAATTTTAACTAACTCCAAATATATAGAAATATATGAGGAGTTGAATTTTGAGATTTGTCAATTGAGTTGCTTCGATTTGACCTCAAAGCAACTCAATCTTCTTGCCTACATTGGTAGGACTTCAGACAACCAAAAATCCAAGAGAATTGATGAGAATTGAGTGAAAATCGAAGAGAAGAAAAAATCTAGAAAATACCTTCAATGATGTGCAGAACTTGGTCACTCTTGCTTCAATTCACGTTTGATCTTGCTCCAATAGCTTGCAGAAGTGGTTTAGGATTGGTACAAAGCTTTGGATCCGGGAGTTTTTGAATCTCTTAAACAGTGAGATTCAAACTCAATTTTCAAGTGAAAATTATCAAGTTTTACTTTGAATTGTGAGGGTTTAAAGAGTGGACGCAAAGCTGGCGCACAAGGATCTTCTCAAATGAGCTCAGAGGGTCTCTATTTATAACAAAATGAAATTTTATTTGCACACTTGAAATTTCTTCCAAAATTGGCAATGTCATGTTCATGCTTGCATGAGCATGTACATGCCCATGGAGCAATGCACTAAGGTCCAAATTCAACTATGCTGAAGTCTGAATGAAGCTTGATTGGCAAGGCATAGTGAAATGGTCATTTGAAGTTTTGATTTTTCCAATTGATGCAGGCCTGTTAACACCATGCGCATCCCTAGCAAACCTCGTCCAAAATGGATGAATTAGGACTCTTTAGAAATCTTAGATCAATAGGAACAAATATTATGTTGAACATTTTTCCATTTGGAACTTGGATCATGGTGAACTTTGAGGTGGAAATTTGGAAATTTCAACATGTTGAAAATTTTTCTAAGTGTTAAGTCATATTCTTCAATATTCCACCTTGCTTAATTTTTTATGTGAGCTCCAAATGAGAAAAGTGTCTTCATAAAAGTTGTAGATATTTCAAAGACCTTCAAAATGGTCACCAATTGGACATCATTTGGATTTGGAATGAGAGATTTACACATTTTTGAAGTTGAGGAAAATCACTTATTCAATGGTATTGGTCCAAAATGACCTATAATGTTTCCTCATATCACATTCTCATAAAAATTGATTTAGCTTTCACTCTAAACATCAAAGTTGAAGTAGACGTCTTGAATGTGATTGTGAAACTTGGAAATATTTCATCTCATAAAAATTGAGCAAGTTATGGCCTTGGGAAGTTGACTTTCAAGTTAGGGTTTAGACAAAATGACCTATAATGTTTCAACATAGAAAATGGATTTCCAAGCAAAACTAGCTCTAGAACTCAACATGAAAGTTATTTTTAATGTCATTTAGAGTAACATTGCTCTTGGAATCATTTTCATATGATGAAAAGTGTAGGAGATAGGGTCTAGGGAGACACAGTTTTGATCAGATGAATCCATCTGGCCAACCACCATCAACCAACTTGCTAACTTGCAATTCTCTTGACTTTTTAGACTCATGGTAGATCATATATGTATAAGATGATGAAATTTAAAGTGTTACTTGAGAAATTTGATCAATTGAGGAGGAAGCTTGTTGAAGAAGTTACTCAAGATACCTAGACAAACTAGGGTTTCCAAGGCAAACCAACCCCAAACTCTTGAATAAATATTGATCAAAATAACATGCAAAGATCACTGGGACTCATATATGATGCTTAGAGACATTGTGGATCAATCCTTGGTTGTTCTCATAGCCATGAGGGTCTTAAACCCTAGATATGAATTTGATAGATCAATGGGGATCATGCCCTACCTATAAAAGAGTTAGACAAATGCAAAGACATATTTTTGGTATTTTGGTTAGAAAAAATGATAATATACAAGTATGATACAATCACATGGTGCTTGGGGATCTCTCCCAAAATAAACCCAATGAAAGAGGGGTAAGGAGGATGCCAATGTGTGATCCCAATGCTAGTGCATATGATGAAATTGCATGAGGGATCTTAGGGTCAAAATTGTGGTCTTATAGTTGTCCCTATTTAAGGACATTCTAACTGAGGAGGTGATGGTTAAAATCTTCATATTGACTCAGTAGAATGGGCTTAAATAACCACATATAGAAACAAATTTTGGTCCCTAAGAGACCTCATGATGCATATGATATGAATGTAAAAGCAAATTCTCTGTGTGGAGATGTTCCCACAAAGGAAAATAAATCAGAGTGACCGAAAGTCTGTAGGAGCATAATGCATTCCATAAGGAAAGCTCACCAGGGAAACAGAGATTCTGGGGGGGAATAAAAGGGTTATGCATAGGCCAGGCTATGACTTAAAAACTGTTGGGAGACTAGAGGAATTCCATAAAAATGGAAAGACTCAGCCGGGGAAACAAAAACATCCGCAGGGGAAATGAGTAGATCAGGATAAAACTGACATACTTGAATCATGCAGGAATATCGGTTTCACTAAAGAAATGTACACTTAACTCAACTAGGGAAGAAATAGTCTTCAACACAGGAGGAGTAGAAATTTATTATCCACTACCGATTACTGGATAAGGAGATAATAAAGATCTGGCAGAGAGGACATCCGTCATCGGTTAGGATGAACATATCAAGGATGACTCACTAGGAAACACCTGGCGGGTGTATTCATTATCGGTTACTGGGTAAGAATAGCCCTGCCGGTGAAAACTGCAGAAATAGGATTTAAAACTACCAGTTACTGGGAAGAAGGCCAAAGATGACAATATCCGTCGCCGGTTAAGGTGAACATATCAAGGATAGACTCAAAGGGAAGAAAATCTGTCATCAGTTAGGATGATCATATCAAGGATAGACTTGCCTGGGGATGTCAAGGAGGATATCCGTCATCGGTTAGGATGAACATATCAAGGATAAACCAACTGAACAAAAAGTAGGAATTACATCTATCGAATGCTGGATTGAATACCATCAAAGAGAAAATCCATCACCGATTAGGATGAACATATCTAGGATAGACTCTGTAAGGAGAGAAATAGGAATTATATCTATCAGTTACTAGATAGAATACCAAAGAGAAAATATCCGTCATTGGTTAAAGTGAACATATCAAGGATATACTCTGCAAAGGGGAGAAAAACAAGATTTACAACTACCGGTTACTGGGAAGAAGACCGCAAAGAGAAGAAAACCCGTCATCAGTTAGGATGAACATATCAAGGATTAACCCTCTGGCGGAGAAAAATAGGATTACAACTACCTTTTTACTGGGTAGAATACCAAAGATGAGAGTATCCGTCATCGGTTAGGATGAACATATCAAGGATAAACTCACAACAGGGGAAGAAAATATACGTCATCGGTTAGGATGAACATATCAAGGATATACTTCCTGGGGAAACATAAAATGAATCCGCTGGGGACTCCACCAGGGAGAAAACATGGGTACTTTTGTCGGGTATTGGGCAAGAAGTAACAAACTGCAAACCAAGTATAATATTACACATTACTGGGTAATAAACTCTTAGGGGACCCAAAACATCTATCTAGGTAGGATCTAGAAAGAAACAGGCAATCAAGACTCGACCCAATGAGGATATAACACAAGGGGAGTGGTTCCATCTAGATAATCAACTGGGGAGGAAACTGAAATACTAATCATCCACGAGGAAATAACTCAGTGGGGGAAAGGAGAAAGGTTAAAATCTTTCTGCTTAGGGGGCTGACACTCTATATTTGAGGGAGGACAAACACCAAACTCGTATGGGGATAAAGTACCGCCATAACAGAGAATAAGAATCACAAGACTGAGTCAACAAGTGTGATGATGCAACCATGAAATTATATGAGTGTATATGTATATGCATATGTATATATGATGATTATGCTAACAAAACGATCGCAAAGGATACAAGGGTGTCGCAGAATTTGAATCATCAATACAATTCTCGGTCAATCCACAAAAGAGGGAGACAACTGCTGGAGAAAAGAGAGATCAACATCCCAAAGGCTCAAACCTAGCTGGGGAAGAAAGAGATTTGCTGAGAAAGATTTTTATCGAGTCTGCGGGGAATTTTAGGTCAACACTATATCAAATGGGGAACAACCATGCAAAGGATAAACACAAATATCTTCTCAGAAACTAGGAGAAAACTCTGAATGAGAGTGAATCTGACGGTGACTGGTAAGGAAACCAAATTTCTGCTGAAATCATGCAAATTGCTGCAACGAAATGTCCGCGCTCAACTGGGAACTCGGCTGGGGAAAAGCGAACAATAATCATCTAGAGAAATCAACAAACACTGAGTGCTGAATAATACTGTCGGGGATGAAAGAGAAATTGCGCATACTGCTTGGGGAGAACCAATACTAATCCACACTTATGGCTTACTGCTTTCGAACCACTGTTGATATTCCTTCTAAATGAACTCGATTATTTAAAATTACTGCTTTTATATGTTTTAAGAAAACATGTTTTGATTAAAACTTTAATTTTCAAAAACGTTCATAATAAAATTTAAAACTATTTGGATGAAATAAATAAGAGTAGAAATAATTGGATAAAAGCTCAACTTTATTGAATAAAATGGTAGTCTGTAAATGACAAGACTCCATAGATCTTCACAAAGTTGAAAATGGTAATTTACATGGAAAAGGGATACATTGAATACAAATGACCACTAATCCTTCCACCAACTCTTGATATCCATTGTGCTCTTGGCCGCTACTAGGGATGATGGATTACCGTCGACCATTGTGCTCAACAAATTCTTCAAATCTGAAGATCAGCTGGATGTAGTTACTTCCCATAATCCCTAATTTTGCATAAATTTCCCCAAGATGGGGTACTTAACTTATCGGGATATATTTTTTTATTTTATGTCTCTAACTTTTTCCTGGATCGCCCTTTCGGGTTTTCAATCATCCGGGACGCTCTTTTTTTCCTAAGCCTCCCTTTTGGGTTTTCAACTTAGCGAGTTGTTCTTTTCTTCTTTTTTTAGGCGAAGTATTTCTTGACTGCATCTGCATTCATAGGACGAGTGAACTCTTCACCATTCATAGTTGTAAGAATCAAAGCATCGCCTGAAAAGGCTCTCTTGACAACATATGGGCCTTCATAATTAGGAGTCCATTTGCCCATAGAATCTAGTTTGAATGACAAGATCTGCTTGAGCACAAGGTCACCTTCTCTGAATACACGAGGTCTGACCTTCTTATCAAAAGCTTTCTTCATTCTCTGCTGATATAACTGACCATGACACATGGCAGTTAACCTCTTCTCTTCTATCAAATTCAGCTGATCAAACCTGGTCTGACACCATTCAGCCTCAATCAACTTGGCTTCCATGAGCACACGCAATGAAGGGATCTCCACCTCTATGGGGAGCACTGCTTCCATTTCCATAAACAAGAGAGAAAGGGGCTGCCCCTATTGAAGTATGGATGGATGTACGATACCCTGCAAAGAAAATGGGAGAATCTCATGCCAATCCTTATATATTACAACCATTTTCTGAATAATCTTCTTGATGTTTTTGTTTGTAGCTTCAACAGCCCCATTCATCTTAGGTATGTAGGGAGAAGAATTATGATGTGCAATCTTAAAGTCCTTGCAAAGAGCTTCCACCATTTTATTATTCAAGTTCGACCCATTATCAATAATAATCTTGCTTGGCACACCATAACGATATACAATATGATTCTTGATAAACCTTACAACAACTTGCTTGGTTACATTCGTATACGATGCCACTTCAACCCATTTTGTGAAGTAATCAATTTCCACCAAAATGAAACGATGTCCATTCGAAGCTTTGGGCTCAATCATGCCAATCATATCAATTCCCCACATGGAGAAGGGCCATCAAAAGGAAATCACGTTCAACAATGTCGGAGGAACATGAATCTTATCAGCATATATTTGACACTTGTGGCATTTCTTCACAAACTCGCAACAGTCAGATTCCATTGTCAGCCAATAGTAACCTGCTTGCAACATCTTCTTCGCCATTGCATGTCCATTGGAATGAGTACCAAAGGAACTGAAATTCTGGTATCAGATATGAGATGTCGAAGGTAATGTCACAACACTAATATCTGAACAATACAAGCAGGATAAAAAAAAGAACAGTAATGCAAGAGACACAAGCAATTGTTAACGCAGTTCGGTGCAAACTCACCTACGTCTGGGGGCTACCAAGCTAGGAAGGAAATCCAATAAAATAGAATCAGTTCAAAGACTATTAGTAAATAACACAAGTTACAGTCTTTTTCACTTAATCTCTACCCGTGTGACTTCTACCTAAGAACTCTTAGATATGAGATCCCACTCACTCCCCCTCAATCACACCAGTGATATTAAACCAGAATTACACTGAAAAAAAGACACTCTTCAAAGACACACACTTGATCTTACTTAGCAGCTTCAATCAAGTAGACACACACTCATGCTTAAAAGCTTAGAGTGACAAATTACAATTCAAAAATCAGACCAATTCAATCATCTATGGATGAATTGAATGGCTTACAAGTCACACGACCACACAAGACTTAAACCCTTATTCTCTCTCAATATTTCGTTTGTTATTTCTTGTGTATCAAATCAGGTTTTCCATGTCCTTTTTATAGAAGCATTTGGCTGGGCTTGGACATCATAAAACCCAAAAACTATTTTCCATTC
The DNA here is from genome assembly GCF_024323335.1 of Lathyrus oleraceus. NCBI lineage: Eukaryota > Viridiplantae > Streptophyta > Magnoliopsida > Fabales > Fabaceae > Lathyrus > Lathyrus oleraceus. The sequence continues at coordinate 420,088,686 of NC_066581.1, forward strand.
ATATCTTCTCATGACAGTTGATTAGATCTCTTTGGAAAATAAGTTAATCACGTTGTAATTACTGATTGATAGCGTGTTCAATTAACTCATCAATCATATACAGATTGCCATTAAAAAGGCAATCACATAATACATAACATTTAGACTGAATGTTTTGTATACAGATGTCATGACATCGGGTCTGGCATCCTGGAACAATCCTGCATAATTATATTTTAAACATCCAGCAGGTACAAGATATCTTATGTTAAGACATCACATGTGACATCTTGTGATCACTCTTGGTTTTACCAAAATTGTTGCCAACACCTAGAACCAACAAACTCCCGCTTTGGCAAATTTTGGCTAAAACATATATCAGTCCATTTGTTCACAAGAAAAAACACATCATCAGTTAAACATCATAACAGCAGTTAAGCAGCAGCAGAAGCAAACACAATTACTAGCTATAATAGCAACTAGTAATACACATATTAAACACATTGGTACTTCTTCTCCCCCTAAGTCTGTTCAACACAGAAATCTCCTTCAACAACAACAACACCTGTAACATTCAGAGTCACCCTCTAACATCTCCTTCAACATCACCTGTGCAACACAGAACATTATTCTGTTCAGACATCTCGTTCAAAATCACAGAACATCCTTCTGTTCAACATCATCAGCTGTCATTTGTTTAGCCTAGCTAGCTACATCAAAACATAATAACTACAACTCTCCACATCTCCACACATGAACTGCACTGCAGCTCTCCGCATATCAACTTCTCCCCCTTTTTAGTCAAAATAGACCAAAGTGACCAATTAGACAAAATAAATGTCAATCAGTCCAGCAGAGAATGTCACAAAGGATGTTATAACATATAAAATGTTAAAACACAATGTCAGGAGATACACAACCATGATTATACACAGCTGCATTAGCTGAGATAATCAGAAATCTAGGGAACTCATAAAGAGCCCAAATATTACATCATGGCATCAAAAAGGGCTGCCAAAAAAATACAAACATCAAACCGAAAAACAACAAATCATGCAAGCATCCAAAACAGCATCCAGAACACATATGTTATCATAACAGGGGGACCATCACCACAACTTAGTTTGAGGAGGTAGCATCTTCTTCACCTTCAGATCCAGAACTGCCACTAGATTGATCTTGAGAATTAGACCTCTCACTTGAGGTGTGGGCATCTGTCTCCTTGGCTTCACCAACCTTATCCATCTCTTCTTGCTCCAAGCTACTAATGAGAACCTCTAAAGCCTCTTTCCTAGCCTTAGCCACCCTAATCCCAGTTTCCAACTCCTTACAGGTTTCTTTTAATTGAGCAAGCAGGCCATCTTGAGAGGCTGGCTTCTTCATTGCAGATGTCATGACAATGTCATTGACATGACTGCCTTCAAATAACTTGTAATGAATGGAGAATGGAGGCTTCCTTCTACTGGGGATATCACCTGTGTTTAAAATACCAGGTTGCTGGCTTAAAATAATTCCACAAATGATTGAGGGAAAGGCAATTGGCAGCTTTACTGCATTAGTGGAGGCATGTCTAACAATTTGGTCAAACATGAACCTTCCATAATCAAAGTTGAGCCTGGTTCCAATAGCATAGATTATCCTTCCAAGAACATTAGAGATTGTTCAGATATGGTTTGTTGGCACCCAGTTGGCTGAACCTATCTTATGCAAGATAGCATATTTTACAGTTAATAGCCGAGAGATGCTTTTTGCTTGGCCATTCCTTGACTTGACCAACAGTGATTGCCCTACAGACTTCATTTCCCGTGGCTTCTAACTCAACAGCTCCTTCTGTTCCTCTTCCTAGGAACTTATTGATTATAGTTGGGGAGAACCTTACACACATTCCTCTCACAAACACCTTGCAAAATTCTTTGCTATTCTTGTCAGAAATATCCTCAGGGATATTCACCACAAACTCCTTCACCAAACATTCAAAACACTGGGGTAATGCACTAACTGTCTTCAATAGACCTGCAGACTTGATTAACTCCATAACCTCCTTCACTTCCACAACATCTTTCCCTAGCTCCCTCTCCACAACAACTCTCCTCTGTATCACAAATTTCCACTTGGCTGCACCATCTTCCAGATGGAAGGAAATGTTGTCCAAATGAACAGCTACAACCTTAGTTGGAGACTTTCTAACAGTTTGCCTTTTAGCAGGAGAGATGTCTGGGACATCATCTTCGACATCATCTTCAGAATCAGAACTTTCTCTGACCTTTCTCTTCTTGACCTCTACTTTACTCCATGATTTAGAAGGACCTCCAGCAGCAGCCTTCTTACTAGTTCTGGCTGTCAACATCTCAGCCACAGACTTGCCTTTCCTGGTCTTCATTTTATTTGCAACACTTGGTTTCAAGTGATGAACCAAGGTGTCATCTTCCTCATCAGAGCTCTCTTCCTCCAAATCAATCACCTTCTCAATAGTTTCATGAGAAGCATCTATTGGTTTCTTACTAGGCAAGGTTTTTCCTAGAGAACACAGTCCCCTAGCAGTAATATCCTTCTCTGACCTCGATGAATCATCATCTTTCTCAGTTTGAAGTTCCACCTTAGGTGAGGGGTCCCTTCTAGACAGAGGAGTCGAAACTCCCTTGACTGAGTGTCCTTCATTTAGGATCCTTGTTACCAGGTTCCTAATGACACGATTTGTATAATGCATGTCATCCTTAGGAGGAGGGTTATCAGAGTTGTTACCTTGATTGTTTCCTGCCGTGGAAGAAGGACCAGGGGCGTCGCCTGGGATTATAGAAAGAGGAATAACTTCCAAAACTTCTTCATCCAGAAAATCCATGGAGGGAGTCCTTGCTTTGTGAGTGGGTTTTGAACCAGAAGATGAGGGATGTTGTGACATTTTGTTGAACTTTTGAGAAAATTTTTGTGGCCCTAGCAGAGATGGTATGAGCAGTTTGATGAGGATGGAAGTGGTTGTGTTGAGGTAGCGTGTGAAAATGGTATAGATGCTAGTTCCAATACTAGGTAATGATTTACCATAAATTGGGCACTTTCTTTTAAGTGGGCGGACAATATTTTTATTCCCTTTTCCACTCCAAATTAATTGCTATAAATTCTCATGAATACAAATCCCCAATTTCCCTCTTAAACATTCAAACTGATTAGCATCCAAAGCCTTTGTAAAGATGTCAGCTAATTGCATTTCAGTAGTATGATTTTCTCTTCCACAAGTTCTCTAATGAAATGATGATGAATATCAATGTGCTTTATCCTGTTGTGCTGAATCGGATTTTTGGAAATATTTATAACACTCAGGTTGTCACAGTACAATGTCATGACATCTTGTGTGACATTATATTCAGTCGACATTTGTTTCATCCAAACCAGTTGAGAACAACTACTCCCAGCTGCTATGTATTCAACTTCAGCAGTGGATAGGGACACACAGTTTTGTTTCTTGCTAAACCATGATATCAAATTGTTCCCCAAGAAGAAACATCCACCTGATGTGATTTTCCTATCATCAACACTTCCAGCCCAGTCAGCATCACAATATCCAGTCAACATGAATCCAGAACCATGAGTATATAACATTCCATAGTCACTGGGGCCATTGACATATTTCAGTATCCTCTTCACTTGGTTTATGTGACTGACTTTTGGTTCAGCTTGATATCTAGCACAAACACCTACAGCAAATGCAATGTCAGGTCTGCTTGCTGTGAGATATAGCAGACTTCCTATCATACTTCTGTACAAACTTTGATCTACACTAACGCCATTTTCATCCTTGGAGACTTTCAAATATGTAGGAGCAGGTGTCCTTTTATGACTTGCATTCTCCATGCCAAACTTCTTAACAATGTTCTTGGCATATTTGCTTTGAGATATAAAGATAGAATCTTCCATCTGCTTGACTTGTAGCCCAAGAAAGTAGGTCAGCTCTCCAACAAGGCTCACCTCAAACTCAGACTGCATTTGTCTAACAAAATGTTCAACCATCTGATCCGACATCCCACCAAACACAATATCATCCACATATATTTGTGCCACCATGAGTTTTCCTCCCTCATTCTTCACAAATAGGGTCTTGTCAATACCTGCTTTCTTGTATCCATTGTTAGTGAGGAACACTATGAGTCTGTCATACCAAGCCCTAGGAGCTTGCTTCAAACCATAAAGGGCTTTCTTCAATCTGTACACATGCTTTGGAAGATTTGGATCTGTGAATCCTTTAGGTTGTTCAACATATACTTCCTCATTTAAGTAGCCATTCAAGAAGGCACTTTTACATCCATTTGGAACAGTTTGAACTTCAGAATACACGCCACTCCAAGCAATAGTCTAATGGACTCAAGGCGAGCTACAGGAGCAAATGTTTCATCAAAATCCACTCCTTCAACTTGAGTATATCCTTGTGCTACTAATCTTGCTTTGTTTTTAGTAACCACCCCTTGTTCATCAGATTTATTCTTATACACCCACTTTGTACCTATGACATTTACTCCTTCAGGTCTAGGAACCAGTTCCCATACTTCATTCCTCTTGAATTGACCTAACTCCTCCTGCATGGCATTGATCTAGAACTCATCAGTCAAGGCTTCCTTGACATTCCTAGGCTTAATCTTGGACACAAAGCAGCCATGTGAGATCACTTCCCTTGATCTAGTTGTGACTCCTTTATTTGTATCTCCTATAATGAGATCTTTGGGATGATCCTTCTGAACTCTGATGGAGGGTCCCTTGTTGATTTTGTCATCTTCAGGTTCAGCTTGAGGAGGTTCACTCTCCTTAATTTTGTCTGAGAAATCAGCTGGGGGATCATTCAGGGATGTCTCAACATCGTCTGTGACATCAGTCTGTTGGTCATCATCCACAACATTAATAGATTCCATCATTACTTTAGTTCTGGAATTAAAGACTCTATATGCTCTGCTGTTTGTTGAGTATCCCAGAAATATTACTTCATCACTTTTGGGATCCATCTTTCTTCTTTGTTCATGATCAGTCAAGATATAACATTTACTGCCAAACACATAGAAGTATTTCACTCTAGGTCTTCTCCCTTTCCAGACTTCATATAAAGTTGTAGGAGTCCCTTTTTTCAAGGTCACTCTGTTATGAACATAGCAGGCTGTGTTCATGGCTTCAGCCCAAAAATGGGAGGGCAATTTCTTAGCATGAATCATAGCTCTGGCTGATTCTTGAAGGGTTCTATTTTTCCTTTCCACCACACCAGTTTGTTGGGGAGTAATGGGAGATGATAACTCATGATGAATTCCTTCTGAAGAACAGAATTCAACAAACTTGCTGTTCTCAAATTCCTTCCCATGATCACTTCTAATTTTGATAACTGGAATTTCCTTTTCTCTTTGAAGTTTTAGACAAAGCTCTTTGAAGACTTCAAACACATCAGATTTTTCTCTTATAAAATTGATCCAGGTGTATCTGGAGAAGTCATCCACCACTACATAAGCATACTTCTTCCCACCAAGGCTTTCCACCTGCATGGGTCCCATCAAATCCATATGGAGGAGTTCCAGAACTTTGGAAGTGGTGTCATGTCTGAGCTTATGGTGTAACATCCTTGTCTGTTTTCTAATCTGACATTCCCCACAGACTTTTCCTTCATCAATCTTCAAGTTAGGAATTCCTCTAACAACTTCAATAGATATAATCCTCTTCATACCTTTAAGATGCAAATGACCCAATCTTTGATGCCATATTTTCAATTCTTATTCTTTGGCTAAAGTACATATTGAAGAGTAACCAGTTTCTTGAGAACTCCACATGTAACAGTTGTCTTTAGACCTGACTCCTTTCATGATCACTTCATTTTCTTTGTTAGTAATCAGGCATGCAGTTTTGGTGAAGTTTACATTTAAGCCTTGGTCACACAGTTGACTGATGCTTATTAGATTTGCAATCAATCCTTTAACAAGTAGGACATTGTCAAGGTCTGGAACTCCAGGGAAATCAAGCTTACCAATCCCCTTGATTTCACCCTTTGCTCCATCACCAAAGGTTACATAGCTTGTGGCATGAGGATGAAGACCAGTTAACAGGTTTTTGTTTCCAGTCATGTGTCTAGAGCCCCCACTGTCAAAATACCAATCTTCTTTGGTTGAAACTCTGAAGGAAGTGTGAGCTATTAGACTTGTAACATTAGTCTTAGGAACCCATTGATTTTTGTTGACAGGCCTGTGATGTTTGGGTCTAGGTTGATGATGAGCAGGACTAGGACAACCATACAGCTTATAGTAGAAGGGATTTATGTGGCCAAATTTTCCACAGTAATGACATCTCCGTCTTTGGTGTTTCCCTTTCTGCTGTCTTCCTTTATGATGTTGTGACATATGATGTAACTGCACTCAGGCTTAGATTCATTGAACCCAATGCCAGATTTGTATCCTATTATTTGTCCAGTCTTGAGAATCTTGTCTAAGGTGTCAGATCCATTGTTTAGAATTCTTAAATACTTGGTCATCTCATCCAGTTTAGAATTCAAGAGTACAACTTCAGTCTTCAACTTGGAGATGGTTTCCACATGTTCTTCCTTCTCATTCTCCAGCTGTTCTTCTTCTGTTTCTTGAGGTAGGTCTCACATTCAGCTCTAATGTGTCTATACCCATCACATTCATGGCACTGAACTCCTTTTCCCTCCTTGGGCTTTTCATCTGACCTTGTTCTTCTTCCAACTTTGTTGGATTTACTGATGTCAGATGAGATGTTCTTGACATTAGCCTTAGATCTTACATCCATCTTTTTCTGAAGTCTGTTGAACTATCTTCCCAGCATTCCTACATCATTTGCCAGACCTTCATCAATATCTTGACCACCTTCCTCCTCTTCCTCCTCAGTGTTTGACATGAAGGCTATGCTTTTGGATTTCTTTTCGGATCCATCACACATTCCCATCTCAAATGTTTGGAGGGATCCAATTAGCTCATCAACTCTCATATTGGAGATGTCTTGAGACTCTTCTATGGCTGTCACCTTCATAGCAAATCTCTTAGGGAGTGACCTGAGTATTTTCCTTACTAACTTTTCATCTGACATCTTCTCTCCCAGGGCTCCTGAGGCATTAGCAATTTGAAGGATATTCATATGAAAATCATGAATATTTTTATCTTCTTTCATCCTTAAATTTTCAAACTTGGTAGTGAGCAACTACAGTCTAGACATCTTCACTCTAGAGGTGCCTTCATGAGTGGTTTTGAGAATGTCCCAAGCATCTTTAGCCACTTCACAGTTGTTTACCAATCTGAAGATATTCTTGTCTACTCCATTGAATATAGCATTCAATGCTTTAGAATTTCCAAGGGCTAGGTCATCCTCCTCCTTGGTCCCTTGTTCTTCAGGCTTCTTATTAGTTGTAGCTTCTCCTTCCTAAGTAACTACTGGATGTTCCCAGCCTGTTAACACAACCTTCCAAGCCTTATTATTAAGAGATTTTAGGAAGGCTACCATTCGAGGTTTTCAGTAGTCATAGTTGGATCCATCCAAAATAGGTGGCTTGTGAACAGATCATCCATCTCTATCCATAGTACCAGAAAGTATCGTCCCTAGATCTCACCCAGAACCAGAGCAGGATGCCAGCTCTGATACCAATTGAAATTCTGGTATCAGATATGAGATGTCGAAGGTAATGTCACGACACTAATATCTGAACAATACAAGCAGGATAAAGATAAAGAACAGTAATGCAAGAGACACAAGCAATTGTTAACCCAGTTCGGTGCAAACTCACCTACGTCTCGGGGCTACCAAGCCAGGAAGGAAATCCACTAAAATAGAATCAGTTTAAAGACTCTCAGTAAACAACACAAGTTACAGTCTTTTTCACCTAATCTCTACCCGTGTGACTTCTACCTAAGAACTCTTATATATGAGATCCCACTCACTCCCCCTCCATCACACCGGTGATATTAAACAAGAATTACACTGAAAAGAATACACTCTTCAAAGAGACACACTTGATCTTACTTAGCAGCTTCAATCAAGTAGACACACACTCATGCTTAAAAGCTTAGAGTGACATATTACAACTCAAAAATCATACTAATTCAATCATCTATGGATGAATTGAATGGCTTACAAGTTGAACAACCACACAAGACTTAAACCCTTATTCTCTCTCAATATTTCATTTGTTATTTCTTGTGTATCAAATCAGGTTTTCCATGTCCTTTTTATAGAAGCATTTGGCTGGGCTTGGACATCATAAAACCCTAAAACTATTTTCCACTCATATCTTCTCATGACAGTTGATTAGATCTCTTTGGAAAATAAGTTAATCACGTTGTAATTACTTATTGATAGTGTGTTCAATTAACTCATCAATCATACACAGATTGCCATTAAAAATGCAACCACATAATACATAACATTCAGACTGAATGTTCTGTATACAGATGTCATGACATCGGGTCTGACATCCTGGAACAATCCTGCATAATTATATTTTAAACATCCAGCAAGTACAAGATATCTTATGTTAAGACATCACGTGTGACATCTTGTGAACAATCTTGGTTTTACCAAAATTGTTGCCAACACCTAGAACCAATAGGAACCTTCATGGATTTCAGTCATCAATAAGCCTGTTTCGTGTCTATCCACGCATCTGAGCAGAACCATATCGAAGTTTCTCTTGTACATAACATCACCATTCAGGTAAAAATTGCCGGCTAATCTCCTCAAAGTCTTCTTATCTTTCAAAGATTCCCCAAGTGGGTAAATCTGACTTTGGAGGAAACACTTAATATCAAAATACCACGACTTCTCATCTTTGATCTCTTCGACAACAAACACATGAGCTTGCCTATCAAGACGCATCACAGTAAAATTGGGAACCTCATTCCAATACTTCACTATAATTATTGATGCCAACGTTGCAAGAGCATCTACCATCCGGTTTTCATCTCGAGGGATATGATGAAACTCAACCTTTGTAAAGAAAGTTGAAATCCTCCTCGCATAGTCTCTATATGGTATTAAATCGGGTTGGTTCGTCTCCCATTCACCTTTTATCTTATTCACAACCAAAGCCGAATCTCCAAAGACATCGAAATGCTTGATTCTGAGATTAATGGCCTCTTAGAGCCCCATAATACAAGCTTCATATTCATCCATATTGTTTGTACACTTGAAAGTCAATCTAGATGTAAATGGAAAATGCGTGCCTTGAGGAGTAATAATCACTGCCCCAATTCCATTACCATACTGATTAACAGCTCAATATAATACCATGCCCCAATGGGAACCAGGTTCTGGCCCTTCTTCAAGCAATGGTTCATCATAATCTTTCATTTTCAAGTACAAAATCTCTTCATCAGGAAAATCATACTGCACTGACTCGTAATCTTCAATTGGTTGGTGAGCCAAATGGTCAGCCAAGACACTACCTTTGATCGCTTTCTAAGATTGGTATTTGATATCATACTCTGATAACAACATCTTCCAATGGGCGATACTCCTAGTTAAAGCAGGCTTCTCAAATATATACTTGATTGGATCCATTTTGGATATCAACCAAGTGGTATGATTTAACATGTACTGACGCAGACGCTTAGCAGCCCAAGCCAATGCACAACAAGTCTTTTCTAGCATAGAATAACGAGTCTCACAATTGGTGAACTTCTTACTGAGGTAGTACATAACATATTCTTACTTACCAGTCTCATCTTGCTGACCTAGAACACAACCCATACTATCTTCGAGCACAATCAAATACATTATCAACGATCTTCCTTCAACAGGCGGAGACAAAATCGGAGGCTCAAGAAGATATTCCTTGATACTGTCAAAAGCTTTCTAGCAATCTCCGGTCCAATCACAAGACTAATCTTTCTGAAGAAGCTTGAATATAGGCGCAAATGTGGCAGTCATGTGTGAAATGAATCTTAAGATATAATTCAAACGGCCGAGAAAACCCATGACTTGCTTCTCAGTTTTGGGTGCAAGCATCTCTTGTATTGCTTTGACCTTGGCGGGATCAATTTCAATACCCTTCTCGCTGACAATAAAGCCCAACAGCTTTCCAGAACAAACACCAAAAGTACACTTATTCGGAGTTAAGCGGAGTTTGTACTTCCTCAAATGCTGGAATAACTTTAACAAATTCTCAACATGTTCTTCCTCATCAATGGATTTAGAAATCATATCATCAACATATACTTCAATCTCTTTATGCATCATATCATGAAAAAGAGTAGTCATTTCTCTTTGGTAAGTTGCACCCCCATTCTTCAAACCGAAAGGCATCACTCTATAACAGAATATTCCCAAGGGTGTAATGAATGTGGTCTTCCCCATATCCTCGGGTGCCACTTTAATCTGATTATAATCGTAAAATCCATCCATAAATGAAAAGACTTTGAATTTAGTTGTATTGTCTACCAACATATCAATGTGTGGCAGAGGGAAATCATCTTTTGGACTGACTTTATTCGAATCTTTATAATCAACACACATGCGGACTTTTCCATCTTTCTTCGGAAGAAGCACGATATTGGCCACCCATTGTGGATACTCAGCAGTCACAAGGAAACCAACATCAATCTGCTTCTGCACTTCTTCTTTGATCTTCACTGCCATATCAGGATGCGTTCTTCTCAACTTCTGCTTGACTGGCGGGCATTCTGGCTTCAACGGCAATCTATGCTCCACAATCTCAGAATCCAAACCAGGCAAGTCTTGATAGGACCAAGCAAACACATCTGAATATTCTCGGAGAAGATCAATCAACCCCTTTTTAACCTCTGGACATAGTCGAGACCCAATCTTGACTTCCTTCACATCATCTTCGGAACCCAAGTTGACTAGCTCAATCTGCTCTTCGAATGGCTGAATAGCTTTTCCTTCATGCTCAAGAAGACGAGACAATTCATCACTCACTTCTTCATCACTTTCCTCCTCAGTCTCAAACACAGGGAATTCAAAATTTGGAGAAGGAGAAGGATCATTGTATTCAATGGGGTTAGAAACCATCCTGCATAATGATTTGATATTTTGATTTTAGAGAAGTGAATTTGTGACCAAATATTATGCAGATGGAAAATTATATTGTTTATTTATGTTTTTTGTGATTACCACTTTTATAATAAAGCAAAAAGTAAAAACAAAATATCATAGATGTGGATGAATAGAATTATATTTTATTGATGATCAAATTTGAAAATGTCAAACAATGTTCACTTCTACCTTAGGCATAGGAGAAGGATTTTTGAAAACAAATAAAAGCAATTAGTTAGATCGATGTATAATAACAGGGATATCAACAGCAGTCAAATTGTGGCAGCCTTTCCATGCGTCACAGAATTGGTGCAGTCTTCCTCTTCGTCGTCCTCCAGCACAACAACTAAGTGATGTTCATTGCCATGAATGAACCCTCCTCTACGGAAGCTGATTTGCATGTCCTCTGATCTAGCAGCTGACAAACCTTGCTGAAAACCCAGACCGGTTCTATTCTTGTTATCGGAGACCTCTAACCCTCGCCCCCACTGACCAACAGTTCCTTCCTCAACAATCTTCCTTGCATCTTTTAATGAGGACATAGGTGCCCCAACTCTTATTTCAACAGCAATAGATAAGGCTTAGAATGGAGTTCCAACCTCATCCTCAGCTTCAACATAAGAGAAAGATGATAGGTGGCTAACCAACAACGCCTTCTCCCCGCCATTAATGACTAATTTCCCATTTTTGACAAATTTGAGTTTCTGATGCAATATGGAGGTAACAACTCCTGCCTCGTGGATCCATGGCCTTGCCAATAGACAAATATGGGCTGGGTGGATATCCATTACTTGAAAAGTAATTTAAAAATCACTCGGACCTATCTTCACCAGAAGGTCCACTTCACCAATCATTGTTTTGCGTGAACCGTCAAAAGATTTGACGATCACACCACTATATCTCATAGGAACTCCTTGATATGACAACTTTGATAATGTTGACTTCGAAAACACATTCAACGAAGATCCGGTGTCAACAAGAACATTGGATAAAGCATCATTTTTGCAATTCATGGATATATGCAAAGCCAAATTATAATTCCTACCCTCCTCAGGGAGTTCCTCATCACAGAAGCTGATATTATTATAGGAAGTAATGTTAGGTATAATATGATCAAACTGATCCACCGTAACATCATGTTCCATGAACGCTTGCTCTAGAAATCTTTGCAGTGCTTCTCTGTGCGCTTATGAATTCATAAGCAGAGATAGTACTGAAATCTTCGAGGGGGTTTGGAGCAGCTGCTTCACCATATTAAACTCACTCTTCTTTATCAACCGAAGTACCTCATCATCATCGTTAGTCTTCAAATTACTGGATTCACCATACTGATGCTTTGAAGCACTAACTGGATCTACTGCATGAACCTCCACCTTCTTACCAACTGTTGAATCTTCCACATCTTTTGGGAACACCGGCCCAAACACTCGACCACTGCGGGTCACCTTGATAACATCAACAATGCTCACGACAAAATTGGTTGTAGGTAATGGAACCTATTGACCATCCTTCACCATAGTTGCATTGTACTGATAAGGAACATCCTTATCGGATGCGTACGGGACTAGACCCACCAACCGTATAACCAATGGCGATAGCGAGCTTTGGCTGATACTGTTATTGTTGCTACTATCATACTGAATCACCACTCTCTAAGGATTCTTAAACACGGGAACAATCACATTGACATCGTCATCTATGTGACGGGATTGAACAATTTGGATCATGCCTTCATCCATCAACCGTTGGATGTCTCTTTTCACAACCATACAACCCCTCGGGTTAACACTGCAGATAACACAACCATAATGGTCATGCTCACAATCACTAACCAAGAAAATATCCTTGTGCATCATCACCAAGAACTTTCTTATGAAGTGTACATCAAATACCTTGAACTCCCCTGGACAACCGTCTACCTTATTAACAGACGAATTTCCATGGGAAGGCAGTGGGTTTGCTTTAACATTCGGAACAAAATCCTTAAAGGACACCATTCCATTTTTAACCAGCTTTTGAACTTCATATTTGAGTGGATAGCAGTTCTAAATGTCATGTCCAGGTGCTCCTTGATGAAAAGAGCATCGGAGTTATGGCTTGTACCACCATGGACGTGGTTCAGGAATTTACGGAGGGTTTCTTGGTTGGAGTAGGTTCTTGAGAACCAAAGATGGGTAAAGCTCTGCATACGTCATAGGAATCAGGTCGAAAGAGACCTTCTTCCTTTCAAAATTCTGTTATTGGTATTGTTGTTGTTGTAGGTGTTTGTTCGTTGATGTGGTTGTTGTTGTCGATGTTGTTGTTGTTGAACTGGTGCTAATTGACTTGCTGAAAATACAAGACTAACCGAAGATACCTGATGATGATGTTGACCGGGTGGTTGAATTTTTCTAATTTGAGGCCTTCTCTGCCTCCCACTAACAATTGCATTGGCTTCACTAACCTTCTTCTTACCAAAACTGCTACCGTATCTCTTGTTGGACGATACTTCCTCCTTAGACAACCGTCCTTCTCGAACACCTTCTTCTAGCCTCATCCCCATATTTACCATTTCGGTAAATTCACTGGGGGCACTGGCGATCATCCTCTCATAATAAAATGAGGTAAGGGTCTCAGAAATTTTTTGGTCATCTCTTTTTCCTCTAAATGAGGGTTAATCTGAGCAGCAAGCTCTCTCCACCTCTGCGCATACTCCATGAACGTCTCCTTGTCCTTCTAAGACAGTGATCTCAACTGATCTCGATCGGGAGCCATATTAATGTTGTACTCGTACTGCTTTACAAATGCTTCACCCAAATCATTGAAAGTGCGGATGCTCACACAATCCAACCCCATATACCATCTTAATGCAAGGTCGGTCAGACTGTCTTGAAAGTAGTGGATCAATAGCTAATCGTTGTCTGTTTGGGTAGACGTTTTACGGGCATACATCACCAAATGACTGAGCGGACATGTGTTCCCTTCGTATTTTTCAAAGTCAGGCACTTTGAATTTCACTGGAATCTTCACATTCGGCACTACACACAATTCAACAACACTCTTCCCAAATAGATCCTTACCTCTCAAGGTCTTCAATTCCTTGCGCAACTCAAGAAATTGATCTTTCATTTAATCCATTTTCTCATATACATCCGGGCCCTCGGATGGCTTGGAATGATAAATGGTGTATTCCACACGAGGTAAGGTATGCACGAAAGGTGGTGGCAGGTGCAAAATGAGAAGCAGTTGCGGGAACAGTAGAGGTAGCTACCTCTGAAATAACAGTCCTTTGAGGAGGAGGAGGAGTTGCAGGTGTTAGAGAAGACTGACTCTATGCAACTAGAACTGACTCCGTCATGGCAGTCAGGCGGGCAATATCCTCTTTCAAATCTCTATTCTCTTTCTCAAGAAGTTCCATAATTTTGGAGTGATTGGCGCGAGTATTGTACCGATGAGTCAGCTTGGCTGAAGCACAGAAGAAACACCAATGAGACATCTGGCGAGAGAGAAACCTGTTTATGCAAATGATGCATGAAATGCAATGTTTGATTATTTTTATTTTCAAGGAACTTACTATATTATTTGCATATATATATATATATATATATATATATATATATATATTTAAACAATTGCAACAATTTGATATGATCGTAAAAGTCTCTTTTATTTATATAATTGGAAGGATTACACTGAATACAATTTCAGAAACCTAATGAAAAACGCAAGATAAAAGGAGACTAGTCATCCTAAGGATCCCTAACAACAACGTCAGAAGATCTGGCTATAGGCACGTGCTTCCTTCGAATGCGTCAAATCTCGGTCTTAAAAGAAGCCTTCATCTGAGTCTTCTCGAGGACAAGCTGGTCAACAATCTTCTTCCAAGCAACGGAAGGCTGAGGCATTCTAGAAGATGAAACCTCTGGCTCTCTCTGTCGCTTTGTTACTCGGTCTTAAAGAAGCTCAATAAGTGCATCTTTGTCCTTAGACTCAAGCTGCAACTCCTCATGCTTTTTGCTCAAAGCATGGAACCGCTCTTCCCACATATCCTTCTCTCGCTTCATCTTGTGGAGTGCGTCTTCCAACTCCTCTATATCTTGGTTAGGGAGAGTTAATGGCTCAGCCACAACCATAGACATATGTCTCTCACAAGGATAGGGCATCTTCAATTCCAAAGCTCTTTTCTTCACCCAAAGAGTGTAAGCTTCTAGAGCTACACAATTGCACGAACCAAGCTCGAATCTTCCTTTTCTATGCACATTATTACAAGCATGCACAATCTTTTGCTTCAAATGTTGGGGATCCTTACCCTCTTGATATAAAAAACCTTCTAACAACATGTTATTAGGTTTGTCTCTCAAGGGGAACCCAAGTTGACGACAAGGCAAAGCATGGTTGTAGTTAATTCCTCCTTGTGTACCAATGAGAGGAACATTAGAGAATTCACCAAAATTGTCAATAATATCCAAACTGCTCAATGAAGGATCATACCAAACTATATCATCATTAGTGAGAGACATAAGTCTCTAAGACCACCGTAGACATTGTTTGTTCTCCACAAAAGCAGGCGTCTAAGGCAAGTGTGAAATAAACCACTTGTACAGAAGAGGAATGCAACAAACAATAGTTCCACCTCCCTTAGAATTCCTTAGATGCAAAGAGAAATATATATCACCCTAAAAGTAGGAACAAGATTCCCAATCAAGAAAATTCTAATGGAGTTAACATCAACAAAGTGAAGCAACTCCTCAAAAAAGTACTTTGTTAGAAACGGGTATTCCCAAGAGATGGGCGTACTCCTCCAACGTAGGCACAAGCTGATAATCAGGAAAAGTGAAGCGACGGTAGAGAGGGTAATAGAACTGCACCAACACACTCAAAAGTCCTTCAACCACATCAGCAGACAAGATGGACAAAAACTTCCCATGACGTTGTTTGAAGTCCAAAGGATCTAATACAAAATATGCTAGCTTCTTTAACTCTTTCAAGTCGGGACATCTAAAACTGTACTTCTTAGTGTTCCTTCGTCCACAATCCATTGTCTGAAAAATATTTTCAAATAACATCTCAGTTCCTTGAAATTTTCGTGTGATGAATGTTATGATGCGCATGAATGCATGAATGCAACAATCACAAATAAGGGATCACACACAAAGCAAACAAACAAAGGTCAAGGGATGAATTAAGTCATTGTCAAGATCAATCATCCATTTTGGTGGATTATGGTTTACACCTTATCAACACCCAAGTTCCATTGATATTGACAAGACTTGATTGAATAAACCAGGAATCAAGGGTTTGTTGTAAGTCACGAGCATGGAGTCTGGGTAAGAACCATCCCAAAGGAGTGAACTAAGGATAACAACCTGTAGATCATGTTCTAAAAAGTTCCCAAAGTCTTAATTCCATCTATCGGATATTACAGGTTAGGATGACTGACTCATCAACCCATAATATTCTCAAGAGAAACTCGTCTGAGGGTAGTATTGCGTAACAACTGTTATCAAGTCTACACTTGAACAGTCTCCGCACTACATCCTAAATAGGCCAAGAGGGGTTAAATGTTCTACAGTCCTCAGCTTCTCGGACCCCAATTTAGAGATAGTAATGCCTAACCATAAATACTTGTGTGACATTTCCAAATCCAAAAGGGTCTCCACTGAGTAGATGGATCTCAAGCCAACTTGTTAAGGACTAATCTACACAAGTCTAACATGACTATACCATCCTCCTATCTTAATTGCACTCAAGTTTGGGTTAGAACTTATCTCACCACTCAAAGATCACCAAGCATAACAAGCAGATTATATCATACAAACAAATATACATACATCAAATATACAATTATATACACACAAAAAAGTAGGCTAAACCTACTGGAGACTAGTCCCCAGCAGAGTTGCCACTTAATTTCTGTAGCGGTAAATTCATGATCATCAAGCTATGGATACGCTAGACATCAAAAATAAGAGTCGCCACCGCGCTTTTATTGTTTCCAAGGGAAAAGGGAAAAGTACGAACAAAACCCAAAAATAAGAAATTTTCAAATCAAAACTAATAAAATGCCAGAGGTTACAGGTAAGGGGGTTGGTTACACAGAGGAAAGGTGTTAGCACCCAAAGTGTCTTAGGTACTCCTAGGGAGCCCTTTTTTGTATGCATATGTATTTTTGTACAAAATGATGTTTTCAAATAAATAGAATGGGGGGGGGGGGTGAGAAAATAATTCATTAATTATATTTTTGTGTTTGACAAGACCTTTAGACTTGTGCCTACATACACAACATAAAAATGAGGGATCAAAACCACGTAGTTCGTGGTATAAATTTCAAAGTGGATACATTGCTTTTTACAAAATTTAAGTTTGAAAGGCACAAAAGCCTAAAAAAAAGGTTTGAATGAGTTAGTTCTTTTTGGCTTTTGAAAATTTTAAGTCAAGTATAATTAATTATATTTACAAGTTTGATTAGGAAAATGTGTTTAAAAATGCAATGGCATAAGGCCAAAGTTTCTAACTTGCAAAGTGGTCTAAGTTTAGAAAACAAGCACAAACAAAGAAGTTTTTTTCAAAAAGGAGGGAGAGATTTTTAAATTTAAGAAATGTGGAAGAGATGAAAAGACTAATCCTAAGCATAAATTTAAAAGTTAAGAGTTGAAAAGACCTGACCATTGAGCTGCAATCCAATAGACAAGAATGTCATATAGAAACCCAAATTCCCTTGGACATTAGAATCAAGCAACAAACAATGCACAAAATATCAACTTGAAGATCAAGGCATCAAATAAATATATTCACATCCAAGCTTAACAACTCCATGATATTTATTCAAATTTGCCCATGTAGCAGATGAACTCCAAGATGGCACTAAGTCATAGGTTCAAAATAACAGCTTCACAATGATAATGTTGCAGATGAACTCAAATGGATCTTCAATGATGTATCAGATGAAGTTCCAAATTACAATCAATTGGTTACATGAAAGTTGGCATTGGCCAAGTCCTTTGTGTCGCATACGCGAAAAACAACCGGCGGGAAAAGACACAGAGCCGTCACCATGCGTTATTTATCCCAAAGGAGGGAAAGGAAACGCTCGAAGTAAACCTGGAACGGAAATGGTCTTGCGACCAGAGATTGCAAGGATCGGAGTCGGTTACGCAAGGGGAAGGTATTAGCACCCCTCACGTCCGTCGTACTCGACGGGATCCACGCTCAGAAGAATAGAATAAGGTTGCCGAATAACTGCTCAAAGAACTGCACACACACTGGAATAAAACACAGGCGGAAGGAAGCGGAGGAAGCGGACTCGGTAGGATGTCGCATCTTGGGCCTACGTATTTTGTCAGACACAAACATCAGAGTCAACGTAGTTCGGGGAAATGGGAAACGTGCTCGCTAGGATGTCGCATCCTATGCATACGTATCTTCTCTAACAAGAGGAAGAATTAGAGCACTCGTAGCTCGGCTAATGCACGCCGAAGCAAAACGCTGAAAGAAGACGCTGAGACGTCGAAAGAAACCACACAAACGCAAACAAGAAACCGAATGCCAATCGCTGGACTTACATCAGACTCCGAACAAACAAACACCAACAAGAAACTGAATGCCAATCGCTGGACTTACATCAGACTCCGGACACACACACAAAGCAGAAGGGTCTCGATTGCAACTAGGGCAAGAGAAAAGGAAGGTCTCGATCGCAACGAGGACAAGAGAAAAGGATTAATGTTAGTCGTCAGTCAAACTCGACAAGACATCGTATCTCGTGCCTACATATCTCATTTGGACATGAGAATCAGAGTTGCCGTAGTTCGGCTAAACTATTTCTATTGGTTTTGTGTTTTTTAGGTGAACGACGTTACTACACAATCTACCGGATGCTCGACCTTTGGGAGACTTACTCACCGGTAGTAGAAGGAGTCAACGTGTTCTTAAGAGAAGATAAAGTTTGTTTGTGTTTTAGGAAAGCTCACTCAAGAAAGGAAGTCCTAGACGAAGGAACCGTGCTACCTTAATTGACATGCAAACGAGAGACTATGCGAAGTCTAGCAATCCTAAGGGGATACAATCACACCACACAAACACATACAGCACGAAGTAAACACACCAACAAGGGGGCTCAAACATCAAGGGTGAGGCTTTAGTCAAGGGGTCATATCAACCTTGACAAACAAGCCAACTGGAATGGTATCTGAGGGCTCTTAACCACTGACATTGACCGTCAGGGTGAGCAGATGAAAGGTGATGAGGGTAAGACCTCATAGCTCTTAACCCTGGCCTGGGTGAGCTTCAATCAATGAAAACGTGGGGATCCAGATTGAGGGACCCTACTCCACTTGACTGACTCTATATACAAGGATCTTGGGTTAGGTTCAAGAGCCTTAGCACGTAGTGCGAGCATAATGAACGACTCAAACGATTAGAAGGGGATTGATTGCTAATCCCTTCTATCTGCCAATTGCCTCTTCACTTAGGAGGACTTGAAGTCCATGGCACAAATATAAACAATCACAGTCATTGCCTCTTAAGGAGGACTTCAGCCAAATGCCTGCCAAAAGAAACGACAGGGCTTCCAGATTACATGGAGTTAGATGATGATTACCTAGGTGATATGCCAACCACAAGCAAAGCAACTCAAGCAATGAGTTAAAGCTACTAAGGTACCTGTAAGAAAGTCAAACGAGTCAATATTCACATTCAGACAAATCAAACAGACAGTCAACAGTGTTACAATGTGCACACAAGGCAAGTCAACAACTCAAGTGAGTTCATCACCAAGGGACCTACAACATCACAAAGGTTAGTGGACAAAGCAAATTTGCATCTCAAGTCATAAGATTGCATCAACCACTAGAGCTAATAGCTTGATCCTGAAATACAAAGCTCGAAAGATGAGTACAAACCACTAGTACCAATACTAGGGTCAAAGGCAAAGCAAAAAGTCAAAACAACAACCAATATTCAACATGAAGCACATTTATTCAAGTAAGAACATGTCCTAAAAAGGACCAAACTAAAATCATAAGGCAAATCCATCTATTGATCATGCTAAGGCAAAGGCAATTACAAGGTGATCACAATTGGACATTCAAATGAGAAAAACCACATTAAATCAGAAACACATCCAATGATCATGAAAATTCATATGTGATATCAACATGTTAAACGCAATCATCATGCAAAAATCTAGAATCAGAGGAGCTTAATTGACCTAGGAATGAAAATGCACAATTATGACATCAAATTGTGTGACACACATTGTCACACCCAAAGTTTATGTGTCCAAAACAGAGGAAGAATGTGCTAAAAATGCCAAATAAAATCTCACAAGTCATGCAACATGTTAGGAATCAGCATATTAAATTTCATGGCAATTGGACCAAGGATGAGCATTTCACAATCAATTGAATGAAGCATGGTACATTTGCATACATATTCAAATAATCCAACACCATTAAAAATCTAGAAATGATAAAATCAGAAAATCAACACCAAAAAATAAAAGACATTCCAGTGAACATGTGGAAAAAAATTGCATTCACTTTAGAGTTATTTTCAATTTGTTATGAATTTTGGAATTTGAAGAACAAAATGAAATAATTGTTGAAATAATGTGAAAATGATAATATGAATGGAAATCTGAAAAATGCTACATGGAAGAATCGAACCATGTATGCTTGAAAATATAGGCGCTCATGAAAATTAAATTCACAAATGTTCAGAGCCAGGGATCGAAGGGTGGTGCGCGCTAGCATGAAACACAGTCGTTTTGGCCAAGGCAAATAAATGGATTTGTGGAATTGTTTCCAGCAAGAATTGAACGGGAGACGCAGGGGTGATGGGCGCTTACACAGCAAGCCCTAGCACACGAACCAGGCCGGTGGCTGCACTATTCACAAACGGTGGAACACGGTGGTTTCCACCGTCTTCTTCCTTGCGTCCGGTGAAGCTACACATGAACACCATCCATTTTTTGCAGAATTTTACGTATGATACACCAATGGACTCGTCTAATCACGTACATCATGAATCTAACATCTATTCATACTAAAACTCAACGATCAAAGCGAATCGAACAAAAACATTTTTCTTGACAAAACTTTAAATCAGCATAACTCAAGCAATATTCATCCAAATTCAATGAAATTTATATCAGAATTTTCAGCATGAAAAGCTCTACCTAAACATGGCAATGGTTTGAAGAATTAAGAGATGCGAATTTTGACCAACCTGAACTTGCAGTGACCAAAACAGTAGATTCAAACTTCTTCCAGCTCCAGTTCTCCTTCCTCAAACTTGCTATGAAGTCCAGAACACGAATTGATGCTTGAATTGGTCTGGATCTAGCTGAAACTCAAAACTCCATGTTCATGTTCATATATGGATTTGCTTGATTCTTCACCAATTTCTTCAAATCAATGCTTGAATCCTACCAAATGATGATCAAGGAACAATAATATGCAATAAAATTCAAGTGTTATGTGAAGAATTTTCAAATTTGGATGAGAGAAAAATTGGAGGGAAAAATGTTATCTAGATCTAGAATGTGTTAGAATGAGCAAAACAGTTACAATTAAGCTTATATATGACATGTTAATTATGCTGTAATCATGATTAGGCATTGGCTAATGAAATTTTAATGAAAAATGAGGTGTTATGCACAATTGGAAAATTCACCCTATGCATGGGAATATGAACGTGAACAGTACCATGTGCATGCTCAAAATCACTAAAAATCATCTCATGCACATGTTGGAATTGGAATTAAACATGTATGATGCACCAAATTTGAATTTGGCATTTTCCCTCCAAAATGAACATGCATGGGCAAATGATTATATGATTAAATTTCATGCAATGCAATGTTGGATTTGGAAAATATGAGTCATAAGGAGCATAATGCAAAAAGAGGCACTCAAATTGGAGCTTTGGATCAAAAGTTATGGCTCTTGGAAGTTCCATGCACATTTTGCAATCATTTGGCCATAAGTCCTCAACCATTCATCAGATGCTCATGATCTTGGACTTTTTGGAAATGGGAGAGAAACATATTCAACTTTCATGTTTACCAAAATTTCATTTGAAGCTTCTTTGATGTTGGAAAGTGAAGTTGAATATGGTCCAAAAACTTGCCATTTTTGGAAACATGAAATTACATGTCACTTTCCATTTTGGGAAACTTTTGATCTGACTTCAAAATCTTCAATGTAGTTGTTTGACATGATGAATAAGCCTCTTTTGGACATGAATGAAGTGTCTCAAACCAATTCTCCACCTCCTAGCCCTCAGTTGACTTGCAGTTGACTTTTATGGGCCTCAGATGACCTGGCAATGCACTGATGACTTTGGACCTCTACCACTTGGCAAAGTTGCTTCAAAATGAACCTTGGCTCATATAAGCTCTAGAATTATCATGTGGCTTTCATCTCAAGGAAATGCTTGGTCTCTTGCCCTGAGGAATTCTCTTGATGCGAGTTCTAGTTGATATGATGCGATGCACTGTGTAATGTTAATGACCTAAAAAAATGAAATGAATGCATGAGTAGGGGGTGCAAATTTTGAGGTGCTACAGCTGCCCCTATTCAATCAACTGGGAACCTGAACGGATGAGAGCAACGGCTGTCAGACCTTCGAGATACACAGGGATTGAATACCAAAAGAACCTGGAATTTGCACTCTGCGGGGGATGACGTGAAGAAAGCGAGGCCATTTACCGATGGCAGCTTCAAAACAGTCGACTTGATATACATTGATATCAAGGTAAGCGGGGCCATTTACCGATGGCGGCTTCAACTAGGAATTCGATATTAGAAGGAAGCGAGACCATATACCGATGGTGGCTTCAAAACAACATTAGATATTTACCGATTTCAAAGTCAGCGATGCCATTTACCGATGGCGGCTAGGGAACGGATATCACAGATAGCGGGGCCATTTACCGATGGCGGCTAAGCTGGGCACTCGATATTTACCGATATCGAAGGAAGCGAGACCATTTACCGATGGTAGCTTCGAAGCAACATTTGATATTTACGGATATCAAAGACAGCGAGACCATTTACCGATGGCGACTAAGCTGGACATTCGATATTTATCGATATCGAAGAAAGCGAGGCCATTTACCGATGGCGGCTTAAAAAAAGTCGACTTGACATACACTGATATCAAGGAAAGCGAGGCCATTTACCGATGGCGGCTTCGACTGGGGAGGAACAAGATGTTTACAACTGGAACCAGACAAGACGTTTACCGACGACTTTACTGGGGATTTTGAAAAAATACATGACCAGACATTTACCGATGACTGGGAAGAGACACGACCTTTACCGACATCGAAAGATGATGTTTACCGACATCAAAAAGGACGACCATACATTTACTGATGACTGGGAAAAAGGAATCGCGACCAGACATTTACCGATGACAAGGAAAAGAGATACACAACCAGACATTTACCGATGACTGGGAAAAAGAAATCATTACCAGACATTTACCGATGACTGGAAAAAACTCGATGTTTACCGCCATCGAAAGATGATGTTTACCGACATCAAAAAAAGGACGACCAGACATTTACCGATGGCTGGGAAAAAGGAATTGCGACCAGACATTTACCGATGACTGGGAAAAAAGATACACAACTAGACATTTACCGATGACTGGGAAAAAAATCATGACCAGACATTTACCGATGACTGGAAAAAACTCGATGTTTACCGCCATCGAAAGATGATGTTTACCGACATCAAAAAAGGACGACCAGACATTTACCGATGGCTGGGAAAAAGGAATCGCGACCAGACATTTACCGATGACTGGGAAAAGAGATACACAACCAGACATTTACCGATGACTGGGAAAAAGAAATCATGACCAGACATTTACCGATGACTGGAAAAAACTCGATGTTTACTGCCATCGAAAGATGATGTTTACCGACATCAAAAAAGGACGACCAGACATTTACCGATGGTTGGGAAAAAGGAATCGCGACCAGACATTTACCGATGACTTGGAAAAGAGATACACAACCAGACATTTACCGATGACTGGGAAAAAGAAATCATGACCAGACGTCGACAGACGAATGGGAAGAGAAACCACTACCAGACGTCAACGGACGAATGGGAATAAAGAAACCACGACCAGACGTCAACGGACGAATGGGAAGGGACTCGATGTTACGGACATCGAAAATATGATGTATACAGACACCGAAAGAAAGGAGACAAGGAGACCCACGTGGGGATCAACACGACACCTATTGGTATCGTAAGGATGACATCCACATATGTCAAACAAGGCAGACACATGTCGGGGACTACACTGGGGAGTCGCGCTTTCCTTTCACGGACGGGTGAGGAAATAAACCTCTCCGGAGATTATCAATTCTGAATGCTATCAAGAGCAGCCGCTGCAAACATGCAATACGGATGTTGAAAATGATCCGCCTCTGCTGGGGATATAATTCAATCTGTTTTAACACATGTATGCATATGTTTGAGTTTTCTATGGCGTAATGCTCCATATTGAATGGAAATGCTACGCGATTTGAGGATGCAAATGCAAACGATGATTACTATATGCAAGATGCAAAGGATGAAAACTCCCGCTGGGAAAGCACATGATCGCCTTGCTGAGCCCACCATTCCTGATTCAATCTTCCACCTCTGTGGGGACACACAACAATCCTGCTGAGGATACTCACTGATCTGACATTCTCGGAACGGCAGAGAAACAGACTCAACTGGGTAGTCACCTGTTCGAAAAGCAACCTTTCGATCATACTGGGGAATAACACTTGCTGGGGAATTGATAACCCTCACTGGGGGCGACCTCCACTGACCTCGGTCCGCTTGGGGATTTCGCTGGGGAAAACAAACAACGCCTACCTCCACTGGGGAAACAGCAACGTACAGACTTGCCAGGGAAATAACATTCTCAACCCTGCTGGGGATTACAACACTTCAGGCCCGGCTGCTGAGGAACAAATTACCCACAGACACCTCCGCTGGGGAAATAGCAACCTTCAGACTCTCTGGGGAACTAACAGCCCTCGGCCCTGCTGGGGAAAGGGCCACATGCAGACCTGGCTGCTGAGGAAACACCAATCTCGAAACTACTGGGGAGATCAGCCCTGGACTTGCTTTGGACAACCCAACTCCTCACACTACTGGACAATGTTGAAACACCTTTGAACAAACTGTGGCTCACCTGCTTTAGCCAGTAATCAAAGGTAGTAACCTGCAAAACAGCAACACATACATGCCCCAGGGGATTGTATGGACAAAATACACCCGAGTGTACTCAACATTCAAAATGATTTTCAAATGTTTTATTTTTCTGCACGTTATTGTCTAGCCTTCATGTTTTTTATATGCAATGTTTATAAAAAATTCGGACGTTTTTACAAACAAAACAATAAAATAAAAATAAGAGAGCAATTTGAATGAATAACGACTTTTATTGATTAAAAATGGGCCTATAAAGGCAAATACATCAGGAAGCAATTCCTAGGAAGAGGTAATTGCGCCAAAAAAGGAAATAAACTATCCTATTGGCAATGTGAACATGGCATCCACTATTTTCCAATTCTGTTATGACTCGTATATCCTCAATTTTCCCCAAATTCCCTGCTTTCCGAGAAGAATGACTGGACCGGTCATATCCTTCGAGATGGTAGAAGTTGAAGCGCGATGAAGTACAGATAACTCAGACTGTAGTCTTCGCTTTAATCCCTCTTTTGCCTGGATCGCCTTTTCAGGTTTTCAATCCACCGGGATACCCATTTTTGCCTAAGCCGCCTTTGCAGGTTTTCGACTTACCGGGTGTACATATTCTTTTTTATTCTTTATCCCTAACTTTTGCCCGAACCTTTTCCTTTTTCTTTTGGTTCGCCGGAATGCCCTTTTTTGCCTGGACTCTTTTATTCTTTTCGTCCAGCGGGTCAATTCATGCGAAGTATTTTTTGACTACATCTGAGTTCACAGGGGACGGAAAGTCTTCACCATCCATAGTTGTAAGCATCAAGGCTCCACCGGAGAAAACCTTCTTGACAACATATGGACCTTCATAATTCGGAGTCCACTTGCCCCTGTTATCTGTACCGGGAGGAAGGATCCTCTTCAAAACCAAATCACCTGTCTGATAGCTTCGAGGACGCACTTTCTGATCAAAGGCCTTCTTCATCCTTCTCTGATACAGTTGCCCATGGCACACAGCTGCTAAACGCTTTTCCTCAATAAGGCTCAACTCGTTGAACCTTGTCCGAATCCATTCAGCTTCGTCTAGCTTGACATCCAGCAGGACTCTCAGAGAAGGAATCTCCACTTCAACAGGTAGGACTGCTTCCATACCATACACAAGGGAGTAAGGGGTTGCCCCGGTCGACGTACGTACTGAGGTACGGTACCCATGCAAAGCGAAAGGCAACATCTCATGCCAATCCTTGTACGTCACGACCATCTTCTGCACAAACTTCTTGATGTTCTTGTTTGCCGCCTCTATAGCACCATTCATCTTTGGTCTGTAAGGAGAAGAATTGTGGTGTTCGATCTTAAAATCTCTGCAAAGCTCTTTCATCATCTTGTTATTGAGGTCCAAACCATTATCAGTAATGATTCTCTCAGGAACCCCATAACGACAGATAATCTCCTTCTTGATGAATCGGGCAACCACTTGCTTGGTAACATTGGCATAGGAAACTGCTTCCACCCACTTGGTGAAGTAATCGATCGCAACTAGGATGAAGCGATGCCCATTAGAAGCAGTAGGTTCAATCTTCCCAATCATATCGATGCCCCACATCGCGAATGGCCAAGGAGAATTCATAACATTCAGAGGGTTTGGTGGTACATGCACCTTATCTGCATAAATCTGACATTTATGGCACTTCCGAGCGTATTTGAAGCAATCGGGTTCCATGGTTATCCAATAATAACCGACTCTCAATAATTTCTTAGCCATTGCATGACCACCAGCATGGGTACCGAAAGACCCCTCGTGTACTTCTTGCATTAACAGGTCTGCTTCGTGTCTATCCACGCATCTGAGCAGAACCATGTCAAAGTTCCTCTTGTACAACACATCATCCTGATTCAAATAAAAGCTTCCAGCTAGCCTTCTCAGGGTCTTCTTGTCATTCTTTGACGCTCCTTTAGGATACTCCTGGCTTTTGAGGAAATTCTTAATATCATAGTACCATGGTTTCTCATCAACAACAGACTCGGCTGCGAACACATACGCAGGCCTCTCGAGTCGATTCACAGCAACGTGTGGCACATGATTCCACCAATGGATTTTAATCATAGAAGACAAAGTAGCCAAGGTATCAGCCATCTGATTTTCATCTCGGGGTACATGATACAACTTCACTGTCTTGAAGAAAGTCAGGATCCTTCTGGTGTAATCTCTGTAAGGAATCAAATGTGGATGGTGAGTATTCCAGTCTCCATTGACTTGGTTAATCACTAGAGCGGAATCTCCATAGATGTCCAGAGTTTTGATCCTTAGATCGATGGCTTCTTCAATCCCCATGATACAAGCCTCGTACTCAGCTTCGTTTTTGGTCACTTCAAAAGTCAACCTGGCAGAAAAAGGTAAGTGTGCACCTTTAGGATTGATGAGTACTGCCCCAACACCATTTCCATTCACATTAACCGCCCCATCAAACATCAGTTTCCACTTGTCATCAGGATCCGGTCCTTCCTCGACAAGAGGCTCTTCACAATCTTTCATCTTTAAGTACATGATGTCTTCATCAGGGAATTCAAACATCATTGGCTGATAATCATCAATCGGTTGCTCGGCAAGATAATCAGACAGAATACTACCCTTGATAGCCTTTTGTCACGTCTACTGGATATCATACTCTGTTAGAATCATCTGCCAACGTGCCACTCGCCCGGTAAGAGCCGGTTTTCAAAGATATATTTCACTGGATCCATCTTAGAAATCAACAAGGTAAAATGGTTCAACATGTACTGTCTTAGTCGGCGAGCAGCCCATGCCAAAGCACAACAAGTTTTCTCGAGCTGCGAATATCTTATTTCACAATCGGTAAACTTTTTGCTAAGGTAGTATATAGCATGCTCTTTTCGACCAGACTCGTCATGCTGTCCCAATACACACCCCATCGAGTTCTCAGTTACTAAAAGGTACATTATCAGAGGCCTCCCAGGAACTGGAGGTATAAGGATCAGAGGTTTCTGCAAATACTCTTTTATCTTATCAAAATCCTTTTGACAGTCATCATTCCACCTGATTGCTTGATCTTTTCTTAGCAATTTGAATATCGGCTCGCACGTGGCAGTTAGGTGAGATACGAACCGTGCAATGTAGTTCAACCTCCCTAAAAACCCACGAACCTGCTTTTCCATTCTTGGTTCAGGCATTTCTTGAATAGCTTTTACTTTCGCTGGGTCAACCTCAATCCCTTTCTCACTGACAATGAAACCTAACAGCTTTCCGGATCTCACTCCAAATGTACACTTGTTTGGATTCAGCCTCAGTTTGAATTTTCTCAGCCTTTTAAACAACTTCTGCAGGTTTACCAGGTGCTCCTCTTCTGTCTGAGACTTCGCAATCATATCATCCACGTACACTTCAATTTCTTTGTGCATCATGTCATGAAAGAGAGTCGTCATAGCCCTCTGATATGTAGCACCGACATTCTTCAGCCCAAATGGCATCACCTTATAACAGAACGTGCCCCAAGGTGTAATGAATGTCGTCTTTTCCATGTCTTCTGGCGCCATCTTAATCTGATTATAGCCAGAAAATCCATCCATGAAAGAGAAAACCGAGGATTGAGCAGTGTTATCAACCAATACATCAATGTGAGGTAATGGGAAGTCATCTTTCGGATTGGCTCTGTTTAAATCTCGGTAATCAACACACATCCTGACTTTACCATCCTTCTTCAGCACGGGAACGATGTTGGCCACCCACGGGGGATAATTGGTAACTGCCAGAAAATCCGCATCCAACTGCTTCTGAACCTCCTCTTTGATCTTGACAGCCATATCAGGACTAGTTCTGCGAAGCTTCTGCTTTACCGAAGGACAATCTTCTTTGAGAGGTAGCCTGTGCACCACAATATCTGTATCCAACCCAGGCATATCTTGATACGACCATGCGAATATCTCCACATATTCTCTCAGCATTTTAATCAGCCCTCTCTTGACATTTTCCTTCAAAGCAGCCCCGATCTTGATCTCTCTCCTGGCGTCCTCAGTACCAAGATTAATAACTTCCAACTCTTCCTGGTGAGGTTGGATGACCCTTTCCTCCTGTTTCAATAATCTAACCAATTCTTTGGGGAGTTCACAGTCTTCTTCACTCTCCTCTTCGGCTTGGTAAATGGGATTATCGAAATCAAACTGAGCCGTAACAGAACTGTTTTTAGTGGAGTCCGCGAGATCAATTCTGCATGAACGATGTTTAATGCTTTGTTTTAGAAAAGAGTTCAAGAAAGTCACAAAAATAAAAACATTGCCATTTTTATTGTTTTGGAAATGAAAATAAAAACAGAAAGACAGTGAGCACAAAGTTGTTTGCAAAACGTCCTTTATTAATGATAATCATTGAAAGTTTAAACATGATGTGGCTCTACAATGAACCACTACGCCCCGGGCAGAACGTAGGGTTTTTGTGCAGAATGAAAAACAAAAGAAAATTACTCTGTCTGAAGAGTAACTTGGACTATTTCTTCGGCTGTACAATTGTTGACCATCGCCCCTGGAGCACACGGGCGCACCCAGTTGTCCCAATCACAATCACTGTCACCGTCTTCACTACCGGCTGCAAAGACATCACCAGGATTCATCAACCCAGCGCTGGTGAAGGTACACGACCCTTTCTGAACACCCTGCTCTGACTGAAGAGGCTGATAACCAATACCAAGTTTGTCTTCTTTCACGTGCATGTCAACCATCTTGCCCCAGCCTTTTGCGTTGCCTGAATTAACAACCTCCAAAGCTTGCTTGTATGACGCAATTGAGGCACTTGGCTTCTTCTGCTTAACAAAAGCCACCTTCTCAATAGCAATGGTCTCGAAAGCTTGGCACAGAGTTTCATGGATCTCACCATCCATCTCTACATACTTGAAAGAGGATAGATGACTCACAAGAATGTCCTCCTCGCCACACACAGTCACAACCTGACTGTTCCACACATACTTCAACTTTTGATGGAGAGTTGACGAAACTACCCCAGCCCCATGTATCCAGGGACGCCCCAATAGACAACTATATGCTGGTTGAATATCCATCACATAGAAGATAATATCAAACACTTCTGGGCCGATCTTTACGGGCAACGTGACCTCGCCGAAAACAGATCGTTTGGATCCATCGAAAGCACGGACCACAAGATCACTTGGGGTGAGGACAACCCCTTCAACATCAAGCTTAATCAGAGATTTCTTGGGCAACACGTTCAAAGAAGAGCCAGTATCAACCAACACGTGCGACAACACTGCGTCCTTGCACTCCATAGTGATATGTAGGGCTCTATTGTGATTACGACCCTCAGGTGTCAGATCCAGATCTGTGAACCCCAAACCGTGCCTCGTGCTCACATTTGCAATAACACCCTCGAGCTGGTTGACCAAAATCTCTTGAGGTACGTAAGCCAAATTCAACATTTTTTTCAGCAAGGCGTTACGATGTGCCTCAGAACACAACAACAAAGAAAGAATAGAGATTTTCAACGGTGTCTGGTTCAGTTGATCCACAATCTTATAATCACTTTTCTTGATGATCTTCATGAACTCCTCTACATCTTTCTCAAAAGAACCCTCAGGCACCTCCTTCTGCACTGGTCCTTCTTCAACCACAGCTTGCTTCCCTTTTGCTTTCGCAAGAGCCTCGACATTGCTATCCCTCAGAGTCTGTGGTGCAAACAGACGACCACTCCTTATGAACCCTCCAGGTCCTCCCACATTGTCCACAGCCGGACCAACAGTTACAGGAGTTCTATTTGGTACACCAATGGTTACTGGAGCCTGATTTACCGGTCTAGTCTGATTCTCTGACTTTCTGTTGCTACGGAAAGCGTTGTCATACTTCCACGGAACCGCTCTACTATTCTCAACAGGTCTTCCACCAGAGGCAGCAATGATGGTAGGAGTACCAACAGTTACTGGTGCCGATATGGTTACCGGAGTACCAATAGTTGCAGGTGCACTAACAATTCTTGGAGCACGTCCAGGACCCTCGGATGGTTTAAAGTAAATGGTGACAGTTGATACCACCCCACGATGTTTCACAACCCGACCAAACTGTAGGCAACCCTCATCCATCAGACCCTGGATACCTCTTCTCAATTTTTCACAACCATTCTCGTGATCATCACAATCTGAACAACTTTCATCACAACCCGGGAACACTCCCCCTTTCAGCAGACGTTCTTTTACCACAAGCAACGACGTTTGAACATCATCAACATCAACCACCAAATCTACAGCTTCCCCATCTTCCACATTGTTCACCCTAGGCCCGCCATGCTGAGGCATAGGATTATTCACAACATTAGGAATAGAAGCAAAGTTGATTGCCTTGGCATCAATCAAATCTTGGACCTTATGATGGAAAGCCCGACAATTTTCAATGTGATGCCCCGGTGCACTGGAATGAAAGTCATAACGGACATTGGCATCATACCCAACAGGTATCTTCGTTAACGGAGACATGGTGCGAAGTTCAACAAACCCCAACCTGAGCAATTCAGGAAGCAATTCAGCATATGTCATGGGCAACGGATCAAAACGACGATCCGACATTCTCTGTCTTAGCTGAAATGGGCGTTGCTGGTTTTGTTGTGGTGGTTGTCCTCTTGGTTGTTGTTGGTGTTGGGGTTGGGGTGCTGGGATAATCACAACAGCAACCTGACGATACTGTTGTCCTCTGTTCATACTCCTCCGATGGTGGACAACATTTGTTTCACCCTCTCTCTTTCTGGGTGCCCCAGAAAATGGTTTCTTGGAACTCGAAGATGAAGAACCCGGGTCTTGAATCTTCCCTGCTTTGATAAGACTTTCAGTCCTTTCTCCGCAGATAAGAACATCAGAAAAGCTACCAAACGGGCAACTTCCCATACGGTCCATGAACACACCCTGCAGGGTCCCTATGAACATATCGGTCAGCTCTCTCTCCAACATCGGAGGTTGCACTCTTGCCGCTAATTCACGCCACCTCTGGGCGTACTCTTTGAAGCTCTCACCAGACTTTTGGAACAAGCTCTGCAGTTGGGTTCTGCTCGGAGCCATATCCATATTGTGCTTATATTGTCTCAGAAAGGCTTCACCCAAATCTCTCCAGCTTCGAACAGATTCTCTCTTCAGGTCCATGTACCAGTCCAAAGACGCTCCAGACAAGCTGTCTTGGAAAAAATATATCCACATCTTCTCATCATCACTGTATGCGGATATCTTTCTGTAATAAGCATGCACATGGGTGCGAGGACAAGATGTGCCATTATATTTGTCAAAGGACGGCGGCTTGAATTTGTAAGGGATCCTCAGCCCATCAACCAAGCCCATATTCGTGACATCAAACCCCAAAGAGTTCTGACACTCCATGGCACGGATTTTCTCAGCAAGGGCATCAACTTTTCTATCCCTCTCTTCAGTCCTTCCCACTTCATCGTCATCATTAAGGAGCGTGAACATATCCTCTTGTCTATCAACCAACGGAGCAGGATGGCGAACTGGAGCACGTGTCGCTCGAACATTAACAGTCTCTGGAGCGATAGGTTGTCCGTTGATTCTGATACCCCCCAATTCATCACCCACAGCATAGTTGTTGACAGGGATAGTGGCAGCAACAATGTCATTAACAGGGACTCCCTCTGGCGAAGTACGGTTGACAGGTGGAATCACATCTTCCTGTCTCTGGGCCAAGGCTCGCAGCTCCTCTTGCCCTTGCACAACCCCCTGCATCATGCTCATGAACTGGGCCATGTTAGCCCTCATCTCTACCAATTCAGCCTGAACTTGATCCATGCTTCTCTGTTGATTCAGTCTTGTCGCATAGCGGTGCGGACGATGATCAGCAATCCTGCCTAAAACAGGAATCAGAATGAGAAACCTCTTCAAGAATACCTGTAATGCAAGAATGATATGTGTATGATGCATATGCTACGTTCATTTCTCAGGCATTCAAGAGTCTCGTCCATCTTTGAAAAATGGTGACCTGCAATATAAACATCAAAGAAGCAACCTACACAGGATGATGAGCACAAGGGAAACATCAACAATCTCATCCATAGCCATGAGCAATAAAGATCATACACACATAGTTCGAGCAAAGATTCAAATCGTCAGAGTAGAATAAGGAATCCCATCCAACAATCCTGGAGGTGATTCTCAAAGTAAACAACAAGACAAACTAAGAACGTCGTCCTCCAGGAATGAGAGTCTTCAGGTACTGGTACTGATCAATCAACCGGTCACACTCTGAAGAATCAGGTAAAGGAGTGAGCTTCTCCTTCAGTTGCACTTTGAGTTCCACCACTTCTTCTCTGAGCTGGTTCTCTGATGCATGCCTTAGGTCTATCTCTTTCTTCAACTGAGCATCCTTGTCCTTAAGCTGCCTTTCCAAGTCTCGTATCTTCTTTTGGTAATTGGCTTCCGCTTTTTGCAACCTCAAACGTTCATGGTGTTCTTCATTCAACATTGTCTCTATCTCCTCATAGGACCTTTTCTTGTTTCTCACCTTACTAGCACTTTCACCTTACACTCCTTTGAGTTTGTGAGCCAAATTCAACTTATCAGTTTTGGCTTTGTAAAGCTCCATCCGTATCTCTTGTTCCTTCTCTTTCAACTGGCGGTTCTCCATTAAGGCTCGTTTGTAATACTCAGCAGGCACATTCTCAGAATGTATCAAAGGCGGTTGCTCTTGCAATGGTTCCATCCTATCATAGGGTAACAACAAAGTCTCAACTCTATCCTTGACCCACTCAATGTAAGCAGGCATAGCAATTGCAAACTTCTTCCCTAACACAGATCCATCCTTGAGACCAATACTCTCCCAATCTTTTCCCAATTGCTTCAATCTAGCTGGGTCACTCCGTTTCTCAAAATACACACTCTCAGCTATCTCCATATCTTGTGGCCTCTCATTCATGACAAAACCCAACTGACGGAGAGAAAGAACCGGGTTGTAGTTGATGCAACCCTTAGTTCCTATGAGTGAAACAATGCGAAACCTTCCACAACTCATAATGACGTTGCGTACATTCATCCTGTAAGCTTGCCACCTGATATCATAGGAGGTGAGTGACATAATCCTCTGAGTCCATTTATGAGTATTCTGAGTATCCACAAAAGGTCCACTGGTTGGCAGAAAGGACAAGAACCACTTGAGTAGCAATGGGAGACAACACCTGATAGCTCCACCCTTACCATGCCTGTTGTGTATAGCATAGTAAGTGTCAGCTAACAAAGTAGGAACCGAGTTTCCTCCAATGAAAACAGTGATTGCTGCAAGGTCCACAAAATTAGGCATACTAGGGAACAAAACAACTCCATAAATCATGATGGCCAACTGAGCGTTGAAAGCTTCCCAATTTCCTTTCTTTGCTTCTTCCTTAGCCATTCTCACCAGGTACTTCAACGACAAACCCACAACATCACCACTTGGTTTCCAATTGTCACTCACTTCTTTGATACTCAAATAAAGAGCCTTAGCCACAACTCTGAAATCCACCTCCTTTGGCACATCCAGGAAGGGTACTTGATACTTGATTCGAACATTCATAAGGATGGAGTACTCTTCAAGAGTAGGAGCCAACTGATAGTCTTGAAAGGTGAAGCAATGGAGCTCTGGATCATAGAACTGCAAGAGAGTCTGCAAAGGTACCAGATCAACCACCATCTTCAACAATGCCAAAATATCCCCATACTGATCATCAAACTCCTTCTGATTACAACCGGTCACAAGATTACTCAATTCTTCCAAAGATGTCAAAGGCTCACGGTAAAAACTGTAGGTGCAAATCTTCCTCTTCAATTCTGGAATGGCTGCCATCTCTTGACGTGAACAGACTCCCGAATGAACCTGAGAAATGATATGCATGTGCAAGTTAGCTTTTTTTTTTCTCTTCTTTTTTTTTTGCATTATTTTTTTTTGAAAATAAACATGCTATGATGCAAATGATGAGACCATGACTGGTTGGCTGTGTATCACAAGGCACATGATCAGAACTTCGGCATGAATTCGGAACCGGAAACCACAGATCAAGGTCATCTGGAACCCATACTTCAGAACCAAGTCACCAACAGGACCCAAACAGAAGTCACCAACAGGACCCGATCACCAACAGAGCAAGTCACCAACAGATCAAGTCACCAACATAGCAAGTAACCATCAGTACCTGTAAATGATTCATTCTCTCCCCACTCACGGGTGTCATCTAGGCCAGGGTAAGGTCAAGAGAAACGCAGGATAAACGATCCTTTCAAGAATATCATCATATGCACACCAGATGTATGCAACGATAATACCCCATCAGAATCTGAACTGCTCGTGATATCATGTTTCGCTAAGTGGCGCCATACCACCCGCTTCCCATGAATCACTATATTCCTAGGTGTCCTAAAGCTCACTCATAGCCTGGGTATTGGGCCTTTTACCTCTTGTGACTCCCACCCAACAGAGAAACAGATACACAGCCAGCACAATGATAATATGATGCATGCAAACACATATACACATATATACAATCACAGCATAATAATCATAAATGCAATAAATAAAGCAGCAAAAGCAACCAAAACTATCCTAAAGAGCGCTAGGATTGACTCGCTTAGGGAAGATGGACCAGCAAGAGGTCAACTTCTCTATAGTCCCCAGCAGAGTCGCCAGCTGTCGCATACGCGAAAAACAACCGGCGGGAAAAGACACAGAGCCTCCACCGTGCGTTATTTATCCCAAAGGAGGGAAAGGAAACGCTCGAAGTAAACCTGGAACGGAAATGGTCTTGCGACCAGAGATTGCAAGGATCGGGAGTCGGTTACGCAAGGGGAAGGTATTAGCACCCCTCACGTCCGTCGTACTCGACGGGATCCACGCTCAGAAGAATAGAATAAGGTTGACGAATAACTGCTCAAAGAACTGCACACACACTGGAATAAAACACAGGCGGAAGGAAACGGAGGAAGCGGACTCGGCAGGATGTCGCATCCTGGGCCTACGTAGTTTGTCAGACACAAACATCAGAGTCAACGTAGTTCGGGGAAATGGGAAACATGCTCGCTAGGATATCGCATCCTATGCATACGTATCTTCTCTAACCAGAGGAAGAATCAGAGGACTCGTAGCTCGGCTAATGCACGCCGAAGCAAAACACTGAAAGAAGACGCTGAGACGTCGAAAGAAACCACACAAACGCAAACAGGAAACCGAATGCCAATCGCTGGACTTACATCAGACTCCGAACAAACAAACACCAACAGGAAACCGAATGTCAATCGCTGGACTTACATCAGACTCCGGATACACACACAAAGCAGAAGGGTCTCGATTGCAACTAGGGCAAGAGAAAAGGAAGGTCTCGATCGCAATGAGGATGAGAGAAAAGGATTAATGTTAGTCGTCAGTCAAACTCGACAAGACATCGCATCTCGTGCCTATGTATCTCATCTGGACATGAGAATCAGAGTTGCCGTAGTTCGGCTAAACTATTTCTATTGGTTTTGTGTTTTTTAGGTGAACGACGTTACTACACAATCTACCAGATGCTCGACCTTTGGGAGACTTACTCACCTGTAGTAGAAGGAGTCAACGTGTTCTTAAGAGAAGATAAAGTTTGTTTGTGTTTTAGGAAAGCTCACGCAAGAAAGGAAGTTCTAGACGAAGGAACCGTGCTACCTTAATTGACATGCAAACGAGAGACTATGCGAAGTCTAGCAATCCTAAGGGGATACAATCACACCACACAAACACATACAACACGAAGTAAACACACCAACAAGGGGGCTCAAACATCAAGGGTGAGGCTTTAGTCAAGGGGTCATATCAACCTCGACAAACAAGCCAACTGGAATGGTATATGAGGGCTCTTAACCACTGACATTGACCGTCAGGGTGAGCAGATGAAAGGTGATGAGGGTAAGACCTCATAGCTCTTAACCCTGGCCTGGGTGAGCTTCAATCAATAAAAACGTGGGGATCTAGAATGAGGGACCCTACTCCACTTGACTGACTCTATATACAAGGATCTTGGGTTAGGTTCAAGAGCCTTAGCACGTAGTGCGAGCATAATGAACGACTCAAACGATTAGCAGGGGATGATTGCTAATCCCTTCTATCTGCCAATTGCCTCTTCACTTAGGAGGACTTGAAGTACATGGCACAAATATAAACAATCACAGTCATTGCCTCTTAAGGAGGACTTCAGCCAAATGCCTGCCAAAAGAAACGACAGGGCTTCCAGACTACATGGATTTAGAGGATGATTACCTAGGTGAGATGCCAACCACAAGCAAAGCAACTCAAGCAATGAGTTAAAGCTACTAAGGTACCTGTAAGAAAGTCAAACGAGTCAATATTCACATTCAGACAAATCAAACAGACAGTCAACAGTGTTACAATGTGCACACAAGGCAAGTCAACAACTCAAGTGAGTTCATCACCAAGGGACCTACAACACCACAAAGGTTAGTGGACAAAGCAAATTTGCATCTCAAGTCATAAGATTGCATCAACCACTAGAGCTAATAGCTTGATCCTGAAATACAAAGCTCAAAAGATGAGTACAAACCACTAGTACCAAGACTAGGGTCAAAGGCAAAGCAAAAAGTCAAAACAACAACCAATATTCAACATGAAGCACATTTATTCAAGTAAGAACATGTCCTAACAAGGACCAAACTCAAATCCTAAGGCAAATCCATCTATTGATCATGCTAAGGCAAAGGCAATTACAAGGTGATCACAATTGGACATTCAAATGAGGAAAACCACATTAAATCAGAAACACATCCAATGATCATGAAGTTTTTTATGTGATATCAACATGTTAAACACAATCATCATGCAAAAATCTAGAATCAGAGGAGCTTAATTGACCTAGGAATGAAAATGCACAATTATGACATCAAATTGTGTGACACACATTGTCACACGCAAAGTTTATGTGTCCAAAATAGAGGAAGAATGTGCTAAAAATGCCAAATAAAATCTCACAAGTCATGCAACATGTTAGGAATCAGCATATTAAATTTCATGGCAATTGGACCAAGGATGAGCATTTCCCAATCAATTGAATGAAGCATGGTACATTTGCATACATGTTCAAATAATCCAACACCATTAAAAATCCAAAAATGATAAAATCAGAAAATCAACACCACAAAATAAAAGACATTCTAATGAACATGTGGAAAAAATTGCATTCACTTTGGAGTTATTTTTAATTTGTTATGAATTTTGGAATTTGAAGAACAAAATGAAATAATTGTTGAAATAATGTGAAAATGATAATATGAATGGAAATCTGAAAAATGCTACATGGAAGAATCGAACCATGTATGCTTGAAAATATAGGCGCTCATGAAAATTAAATTCACAAATGTTCAGAGCCAGGGATCGAAGGGTGGTGCGCGCTAGCATGAAACACAGTCGTTTTGGCCAAGGCAAATAAATGGATTTGTGGAATTGTTTCCAGCAAGAATCGAACGGGAGACGCAGGGGTGATAGGCGCTTACACAGCAAGCCCTAGCGCACGAACCAGGCCGGTGGCTGCACTATTCACAGACAGTGGAACACGGTGGTTTCCACCGTCTTCTTCCTTGCGTCCGGTGAAGCTACACATGAACACCATCCATTTTTTGCAGAATTTTACGTATGATACACCAATGGACTCGTCTAATCACGTACATCATGAATCTAACATCTATTCATACTAAAACTCAACGATCAAAGCGAATCGAACAAAAACATTTTTCATGATAAAACTTTAAATCAGCATAACTCAAGCAATATTCATCCAAATTCAATGAAATTTATATCAGAATTTTCAGCATGAAAAGCTCTACCTTAACATGGCAATGGTTTGAAGAATTAAGAGATGCGAATTTTGACCAACCTGAACTTGCAGTGACCAAAACAATAGATTCAAACTTCTTCCAGCTCCAGTTCTCCTTCCTCAACCTTGCTATGAAGTCCAGAACACGAATTGATGCTTGAATTGGTCTGGATCTAGCTGAAACTCAAAACTCCATGTTCATGTTCATGTATGGATTTGCTTGATTCTTCACCAATTTCTTCAAATCAATGCTTGAATCCTACCAAATGATGATCAAGGAACAAGAATATGCAATAAAATTCAAGTGTTATGTGAAGAATTTTCAAATTTGGATTGAGAGAAAAATTGGAGGGAAATATGTGATCTAGATCTAGAATGTGTTAGAATGAGCAAAACAGTTAGAATGAGAAAAATGAGGTGTTATGCACAATTGGAAAATTCACCCTATGCATGGCAATATGAACGTGAACAGTACCATGTGCATGCTCAAAATCACTAAAAATCATCTCATGCGCATGTTGGAATTGGAATTAAACATGTATGATGCACCAAATTTGAATTTGGCATTTTCCCTCCAAAATGAACATGCATGGGCAAATGATTATATGATTACATTTCATGCAATGCAATGTTGGATTTGGAAAATATGAGTCATAAGGAGAATAATGCAAAAAGAGGCACTCAAATTGGAGCTTTGGATCAAAAGTTATGGCTCTTGGAAGTTCCATGCACACTTTGCAATCATTTGGCCATAACTCCTCAACCATTCATCAGATGCTCATGATCTTGGACTTTTTGGAAATGGGACAGAAAGATCTTCAACTTTCATGTTGACCAAAATTTCATTTGAAGATTCTTTGATGTTGGAAAGTCAAGTTGAATGTGGTCCAAAAACTTACCATTTTTGGAAACTTGAAATTACATGTCACTTTCCATTTTGGGAAACTTTTGATCTGACTTCAAAATCTTCAATGTAGATGTTTGACATGATGAATAAGCCTCTTTTGGACATGAATGAAGTGTCTCAAACCAATTCTCCACCTCCTAGCCCTTAGTTGACTTGCAGTTGATTTTTTGGGCCTCAGATGACCTGGAATGCACTGATGACTTTGGACCTCTACCACTTGGCAAAATTGCTTCAAAATGAACCTTGGCTCATATAAGCTCTAGAATTCTCATGTGTCTTTCATCTAAAGGAAATGCTTGGTCTCTTGCCCTGAGGAATTCTCTTGATGCCAGTTCTAGTTTATATGATGCAATGCACTATGGAATGTTAATGACCTAAAAAGATGAAATGAATGTATGAGTAGGGGGTGCAAATTTTGAGGTGCTACACTTTGCATTGGGAGTGTTGCCTAAATTCTAAGTCCAATTGTCTCAGATCAAACCAACAATCCACACAAGATATTTTTTAGGGTTTTTGTTCTTATTATGTACATTAATGGTCAAAGACCACACAAGCAATCGCGATATACAAAAAAATATATATCACACAATATGGCCAAAGTGGACAAAGTGAAAATGACATTAACATAAACAATTACAATGATATGAATAATGGCAAATGAATAAGGCTTAAAAAATAAAGTCCATTAAAGTAAATGACTTGAAATTAAATGTTAGTTGTTAATGAGTTAGAAGTTAGTATTGCTTTTGCTTTTTTTTTGTTTAAGTCATTCTTTGGAGAACACTCAACCCACTTATCACAAGCATGGATCCTTGAACCAAGACATCTTCCAAAGGAAGGAAAAAAGTCCAAGTTTCCACGCAATACCATGAAAGAGGGGAGACTTACAATCTTACTAACTAGAATGCTATGCCTTTTGTGTCAAAATTTAGCGCTATGTTAAGCAATCGTAATTGGACTTATGTAGAAGTCACAACTATTTGAGTCCAGGCAATGAAATTTTGGTGTTAATGCATGTTAGAGACATAGTATAATGGACTATGCTCATGAAACATATCACACACAAAAAGAAAATGCAAAAGTGGTGGCCTAATCTCATCCATACTCATGTTGATTTTGCAATCAACTAGCCTTAGGATATAGAGATATCATAGGACCGTGACATGAATGCATAAAGAAGGGGAATGAGATGAAGATGGAGGGGAAGTGGATCAAACTCAAATTGGACAAAAGAGGATTTTTACCAAATTAAGATCATTCATTCATTTTGGAATATGAAATGTACATTCCATCAATCTCCTAAATCCAATGATCTTAACCTAGCAAAGTCAAATCAACCTTGACCAAGGCCCAACAACACAAGTCAAACTTACACAAATCAGTCAAAATTGCTCAACACAATTATTTGGCATTTACTCAATTAAAAATAATAAAAATAATGCATTAAATTAAATATGGTTGGTCAAATTCCTAAAACCTCATCAAAACACCAAAGAAATGACCATGAGATTTATCATAGGTCAAAAAGGTCAAAGGACCTTGGAGAAAAATTTTCAGAATTTTTGGAAACTCAAAAGTATTTTTAAACAATTAAAAATAAACACAAAATCAATTAAATCATGAAAAATATTAATAATGATCCAAAACATAATTTTTATTCCGAATTTGAAAGAGGATTTTATTTAAATATTTTTGGTGAAAATCTCATATTTTTTGGATCAATATTAAATTAATATGAATTAATGAAAATCAAAGGAATAAAATTAAAATATGAAATTACAAAAAAAGTGGACCACTTGATCTCCCTCATTAATTGAGGTGGCAGATCAAGTGGACACAAATGCGCGTTCCATGATGGAACTCAGTCAGCGCGCCACACAAGTGGTAATCAAAACAAATGCTTGTGATTAAAACAATTTGGAATGGATCAATGGTTATGAACCGTGCCACCTTACTGCCGGAGCCAAAGGTTGGTCACCTTGTTAGGCAAACCTCGCCGGACTGGTTCAATCATCACCATGATAAAATAAAAAAGAGGACATGATCTGAAAGAGAAAATGGCGTAGAGCACGAATCTAACTCAATTTTAACTAACTCAAAGAAACTCAATCTTCTTGCCTACATTGGTAAGACTTCAGACAACCAAAGATCCAAGAGAATTGATTAGAATTGGGTGAGAATCAAAGAGAAGAAAAAATCTGGAAAATACCTTCAATGTTGTGCAGAACTTGGTCTCTCTTGCTTCAATAACTTGGAGAAGTGGTTTGGGATTGGTACAAAGCTTTAGATCCTGGAGTTTTTGAATCTCCAAACAATGAGATTCAAACTCAATTTTCAAGTGAAAATTATCAGATTTTCCTTTGAATTATGAGGGTTTGAAGAGTGGAGGCAAAGTTGGCGCGCAAGGATCCTCTCCAATGAGCTCAGAGGGTCTGTATTTATAGCAAAATGAAGTGTTATTTGCACACTTGAAATTTCTTCCAAAATTGGCAATGTCATTTTCATGCTTGCATAGGCGTGTACAGGTCTATGAAGCAATGCACTAAGGCCCAAATTTAACTGTGTTGAAGTCTGAATGAAGCTTGATTGACAAGGTAGAGTGAAATGGTAATTTGAAGTTTTGATTTTTCTAATTGATGCAGGCCTGTTAACACAATGCGCATCCCTAGCAAACCTCGTCCAAAATGAATGAATTAGGACTCTTTAGAAAGCTTAGATCAAGAGCAACAAATCTTATGTTGAATATTTTTCCATTTGTAACTTGGATCATGGTGAATTTCGAGGTGGAAGTTAGGAAATTTCAACATGTTGAAAAAGTTCCTAAGTGTTAAGTCATATACTTCAATATTCCACCTTGTTTAATTTTTTATGTGAGCTCCAAATGAGAAACGTGTCTTAATCAAAGTTGTAGATATTTAAAAGAAATCCAAAATGGTCACCAATTTGACATCATTTAGATTTGGAGTGAGAGAGTTACACATTTTTGAAATTTAGGAAAATCACTTATTCAATGGTATTGGTCCAAAATGACCTATAATGTTTCCTCATATCACATGCTCATAAAAGTTGATTTATCTTTCACTATAAACATAAAGTTTGAAGTAGAAAAATTTAATTTGATTGTGAAACTTGGAAATCTTTCATCTCATAAAAATTGAGCAAGTTATGGCCTTGGGAAGTTGACTTTCAAGTTAGGGTTTAGACAAAATAACCTATAATGTTTCAACATAGAAAATGGATTTCCAAGAAAAACTAGATCTAGACCAAAACATGAAAATTGTTTGGAATGTAATTTAGAGTAAAGTTTCTCTTGGAATAATTTTCATATAATGAAAATTGTAGGAGATAGGGTCTAGGGAGACCCAATTTTGATTAGATGAATCCATCTGGCCAACCACCATTAACCAACTTGCTAACTTGCAATTCTCTTGACTTTTTAGGCTCATGGTATATCATATATGTATAATATGATTAAATTTGAAGTGTTACTTTATAAATTTTATCAATTGAGGAGGAAGCTTGTTGAAGAAGTTACTCAAGATACCAAGACAAACTAGGGTGTCCAAGGCAAACTGACCCCAAACTCTTGAAGACATCTTGATGAAAATAACATGAAAAGATCATTGGGACTCATATATGATGCTTATAGACATTTTGGATGAATCCATGGTTGTGCTCTTAGCCATGACGGTCTTAAACCCTATATATGAACTTGATAGATCAATGGGGATCATGCCCTACCTACAAAAGAGTTAGACAAATGCAAAG
Organism: Lathyrus oleraceus; assembly: GCF_024323335.1. Classification (NCBI taxonomy): domain Eukaryota; kingdom Viridiplantae; phylum Streptophyta; class Magnoliopsida; order Fabales; family Fabaceae; genus Lathyrus; species Lathyrus oleraceus. Next base: position 420,132,361 of record NC_066581.1, read on the forward strand.
ACATATTTTTGGTATTTTGGTTAGAAAAAATGATAATATACAAGTATGATATAATCACATGGTGCTTGGGGATTGTAAGACCCTAATTTTGACCCTAAGATCCCTCATGGTATCATATCATTGCACATTGCATTTGCCTCAAGGATCATAGCATCTTGGCTCCTTAACCCTTGGGTTGGGACTTGTGTGAATGGTTTGAGACAACCAAGCATGCTTGAATTGCATATTGTTGCTTTTATTATTTTTGTTTACTAACCAAAAGCACAAAAATATGTCACTAACTTGTTTTGTTTTGAAGCTTGAGCAGTCATGTGATTCAAGGCTCCTAGGAGGCCCCTATGCTCAAAGAAGGGCCAGATGAAAGTGAAAGCAAGCATGACAATGGTTCAAACAGCTCTCAATCATCATATATGACTCCGAAGTATCTCAATTTTTCAATTTGATCAATATAAACCAAAGGGCTTAAGGATTGTTTCCCAAGGAAACCCTAATCCAGTTGTGCATTGACTGTGCCTTACTCATGAAGCAACCTCAACCCATGATCAAATAAAATCAAGGGAAGTTCTTTCGTTCATCATTTTATGCATATATGAACTCATGTGAGTGTCCTAAATCATTAATTCATTAAGATTTGAAGTTTGGACTTGAGAAGTTGATCAGTCAAATCATCTAACTATTTTGAAATTCACTGAGACCTAACGTTTGATGTGTTGTTCAAATGAAGATGACCCCAAGATCAAAAATGTTCTTAATAAGCATATGAACAAGTTTCATGTTCATCAAAAATCCATTTGAAACTTGGAAAGTCATCAGTCATTTCAAAACATTATAGGTCTTTTTGACTTAAACCCTAATTTTGGGTCAACTTCCCAAGGACCTAACTCTCTCATTTTTCATGATTTTGAGGTGGTACCAAGTAAATTGGAAAGTTTAAGATGTCTACTTAAATTCTTATGTGGTAAAAAATTTCATAATCCTAAAAGAAATACATGTGATAATGCAAAACATTATAGGTCACTTTGGACCAAAGTCATTGAAATGTGAAAAAGTCCAACTTCAAGTGCCCATAACTTTCTCATCCAAATTCCAAATGATGCACAACTTACGTCCAAATTTATTGTCTTGAAAATATCTACAACGTTTATGTTTAAGGTTTTTTCGTTTGAGGCTTGAATCATTGAAACAGAAGGGCTTCAAGTTGGTCCATTTTGGTAAAATTTCCATATACATGTTTTGCACATTGAACTTGATGGTTTGTTTTCAATATTTTCCCAACACCAAATGGATTCTTGTTCAACATAACATTTTTTCCTCATGTCAAGACCTTTCCAACCATTACCCACATGCCTATGTTTCAATTTTTCACATGACATTTTCTAAGAGGTGAAGTTTTATGTTCATTTATGGAAACCATGTTGAATCTTTGTGCACAAGCTAATTCCATCAAATCTGCACATCCAATTTCATTTGGCTGATGTTTCGCTTGCATTTGCATTTGCATTTGGGCCTCCCATGCACCTATACAGGCCCATGCATGGAGGACCCAACTTCACATGCACACGAGTTTCTTCATGCCTTGTGTAAGACCCCAATTTTGTCCCTGAGATTCCTCATAGGATCATAATATTGCATTTTATAGCCTCAAGGATCATTGAGCATCTTGGTCCCTTGCCTTTGGGTGGGACTCCTTATGAGTGGTTTGAGATCACCAAGCATGTGTGAATTGTATATCATTGTTTTTATTTACTAACCAAAAGCACAAAAATATGTCACTAACATCTTTTGGTTGTAGCTTGAGCAAATCACAAGGTCAAAAGCTTCTAGGAGATCCTTAATACAAAGACATGGTCAAGAGGAGGTGAAAGCAAGCATGGTAATGGTTCCCAAAGCTCTCATCCATCAAATATGTCTCCCTAGCATCTTAATTCATCATTTTGATCAAAGCAAGTCAAAGGGTTAGAGGCTTGTTCTTCAGAGAAGCCCTAATTCATCTGTGCACCACAATGCCTTGCTCATGAAGCAACCTCAGCCCATGGTCAAATATAATCAAGGGAAGTTATTTAAATCTTCATTTCATGCATACTTGAACTTATTTGAGTGTCCTCAATCATCAATTCATCAAGATATGAGTCATGGACTTGAGAAGTTGATTAGTCAATTCATCTAACTATTTTGAAATGCACTAAGACCTAACCTTTTATGTGTTGGTCAAATGGAGATGGTTCCAAACGAAAACATGTTCTTAAGGACAATATGAAAAACTTTCATGTTCATCAAAATTTTATTTGAAGCTTAGAAAACCATTTGCCATTCCAATACATTATAGATCATTTTGACTGAAACCCTAATTTTGGGACAACTTCCCAAGGAAATAACTCATTCATTTTTTATGATTTTTAGGTGGGATCAAATGCATTAGAAAGATTAAGATGTCTACTTCAAGTTTTATGTTTAACAAAATTTCAAAATCTCAAAGGAAATACATGTGATAATGCAAAACATTATAGGTCCTTTTGGGTCAAAGGCATTAAAAGTCAAAAAAGTCCAACTTCAAGTGCCCATAACTCCTTCATCAAAAATCCAAATGATGTCAAATTTAAGTCCATATTGATTGTCTTGAAAAGATCTACAACTTTGACGTTGGAGGTTTTTCCATTTGAAGCTTGCATCATCAAAACAGAAGGGCTTGAAAGTTGGCCAATTTTAGAAACCTTGCCTTGACATGTTTTGCACATCACACTTTAAACTCAAATTTCATAAATTTCCACACTCCAAATGAGTTTTTGTCCAACATAACATTTGTTCCTCATACAAATACCTTTCCAACCATTACCAATATCCCTATGCTTGGATTTTCTAAATGGTACTTTCGAAGAGATGATTGTTTAGGTACAAATGGAGAATTCACTTGAAATATTGCTACATGAGCAATTGCCTTTGCATTTCACACGTCCATTTCCATCTGGCTGGTATTCAGAACTCATTTGGCATTTTTTTTGGGCCTTGTGCATGATCATGCAAGCCCATGCAATGAAACTTCACATGCCATGCACACGGATCCTTTCACACTCTCATTGCCATTTCCTCTATAAATAGAGACTTCATTCCCTCCATTTCACATGCCTAATTCAACCTGAAATGATGCAGAATTCTTTCCCTAACCATCACTAAAGAAGCAATTGCATTTTTCTCAAAAATTTTCAGATATAGAATTCAGCTTCATCTGGTTGTATTCTTAGATCTAATGCTTCTAGACCTTCACCATACATCTCATTGAACTTCTGTTTTGGTAAAGCAAGCAAGGCAACAAGCTCAAGCTACCAGAATTCAAGCACACACACCAATTGGTATTTTCTTCGATTCTCCTAATCCTTTGACCTATTGGCTTAGATTTTGTGTTGGCTGAAGTCCTCTCAATGGAGGCATCATGTTTATGCTTTTAATTTTTGAAATTCATTGAGTTCATGATGAACACCAGATTTTTCCATCTCTGATTTCTCATACTATAGAGATCTAGAAGGAAAATGGATGGTATAGGGATGATGTACATCATCCCAGCTTTCTAATGATGTATAGATCCCACGTTTTGGTTGCCTTTTGAGTTTCTGCAATTTGGCCGGAATCCTAAAGCTCACCGGAAAAGACGGTGGCTCCGGTGGCTTCATCATCTCCAGTTTGAATCCTGGCCATTGGATCTATTTCCCAAATTGAATCTTAGCCATTGCTTGTTATGACTTTCTATTGCTTCACATGTGCGTGCTTTGACTGAGGATCACCATAGGCGCGCGCCTTAGGAGCGTGTGATCTGTCAGCTCAATTAATGAGCTCAGATCCAACGCTTCTCCTTTTTTTGCATTTTATAATTTCAGTTTTTATTTTCTTAAATTCCTTTTATTTCAAAAAATCATATCTCTATCATTTTTAATCCAAAAATTATGGGACCAATTGCATTATCTCCCAAATAAATTCTAGTTTCTATTTCGGATTTTTAATATTTTTTATTTCATCATTTGATATTTTTTGTGAATTTTCTCTTTTCTGGTTATTTTTAATTCATTTTAAATAGTTTTTGATATTCAAAAAATACAAAAATATTTTCCTAACCTATTTGAATGATGATGGATCTATGAAAATATTCTCATCAATTTTTGAATTGATTTGAGATTTATTTGAGATTTTAGTTCAATTAGGTTATTTTTATTCATTTTTAATTGATTAAAAATAGTTTCTGACTTTTAAAAATGCTGAAATTTTTTGTCAAACTTTGTTTGACCTTGATGAACTTAGGATAAATCACTTGGACCTTTCAAGGTTGATTTGAAGTGATTTTGAAGTTTGACCTTTCCATTTATTTTAATTCAAGTTTATTTTTAAGTATTAAAAAAATGCCAAAAATAGTTTATTCATTTCTTGACTTCCAATCTTCATCTCACTTCTGTTTTTGATTGTTTGACCTTGACTTTAAATGTTATTGGTCAACATATGAGGATTGGTACATGATGTTCCATTTAATGCATTTATATTTCTTTTACCATTTTGTCATTTCCGTTTCTCTTATTCATCTCCTTCTTCTTCTTCTTCTTTTCTTTTTGATCAATGAGTTGAAGGTTGATAAGTTAGCATTAATTAGGGAGATTTAACCTTCCTTGATTCAAATCTAATTCATCTTGATCAATTGATCAAGTGAATGGCTTTGCATTAAGGATAGGTTGTCTTCTAAATCATGCAAAAGGCTTAAACCAATACAAGATCATCTCTCTTCTTCTTTTTGGCATGGCAAGTTGTTGGGACTTGGTTCACTAATCAAGACTCCTAACTTGTGTTTGTTGCCTACATTATTATTGACCAACCTCAGATAGTTGTGACTTCTACATAAGTCCAATTACGATTGCTTAACATAGCGCTAAATTTGACTTATGGCACACTAACTACTAACACTAAATATTGACATTTACTTTATGCAATTTATATTATGCAATTTACCTTTATGCAATTTACTATTCTTTCACATATTATTCATTTGCTTTTCTCTTTGCTCACTTAAGCATATGTTTATGTTAATGCCATTTGCGTTTTTCTCACTTGAGCATATAATTGTGTATATATTATTTTGCTTGTGTTTTGTTTTGATTGTGGTGAACCAAATGCAAAGAAATGGACTTAGTTTCTAGGACTTTCCCTATGCAAAGAAATGGAGAATTGGACTTAGATTCTAGGACCCTTCCTTATGCAAAATTGGAGTGAAAGGATCTTAATGATGAAGATGGATTAGAAGGACCAAATCTCTAAACTCACTCTTGTCCATTCTTGTTTTATTTCATGAAACTTTTGATGTGTGTGCTTTTGTGACTAGGGACTCTATGAGCTTAATTGGAGAACCATTACCATGTTCTTCCAAATGGAAGATACAAGATACATTGAGGATCTCTTGTGAGACTTGTTTGATTGCTTGTACTTTGTGGTTGCTTATTCCAAAGGATGGGAGCTACTTGGATCATCAATATGATCTCAAGAGAGGAACTCCATTATGGTTTTGATTCCTTTATCCCTTCTCTTTTTTATTTACCTTAGGACTTAGCCCCTTCTTCTTCATCTCTCCACTCTAACCCAAGCCAAAACCTTTGTGCAAACATTTAACTATTGTTTTCAAACATTAGAAACCTAAACCTTATGCTTTTGATTTTCAAACTTTCTCTTTTACAACACTTATTTTGAATTGAATCCTTAAGTCAACTTTGACCATTTTTTGTACATACTTCTAATTGGTAAATATAACCCATTCAAATGTGCTTTTGTGGTTCCAATGGCCACCTTCTTAATCAAATTTTCCATAACCTTTAGCTATTAGGTTTGAGTTATCTTTGTGGTAGATATAATACTCACCTATATCCTTAGTGATGGACAATGAGTCTTCCATGCTTATTATAGGGTTAACCCCTCATTAGCATGTTGAAGCTATCCTCACATGGTGGATTTGTGGTTTGGTTGAGTTTTCTCCCTTTGATAACAAAAGACCTTGAGGCTTTTGGACCAATCAATTCACCAACTTGTTTTTAAGATTTTTACCCCGAACTACGAGGTTTTGATCCTAATCTTTTTATAAGATGGTACGAAGGCAATGGGTTTATCCATCCAAACACAAATGTAAATAACTTGTATATTCTCTTCTCATCTCTTCAATCATGTTTGCACAAACAAATTTTTCACAAGACAACAACCTTCACAAGTGTGAAAAGGGCTCCCTAGGAGTACCTAGGATGTTTTGGGTGCCTAACACCTTCCCATTGCATAACCAACCCCCTTACCAAGATCTCTGTTTCTTTTACTAGTTTTTGTTAAAACTATTAGGTTTTTGTTCGCTTTCTAACCATTCCTTTGGATAAATAGAAGTGCGGTGGCGACTCGACTTGTATGGTTTACCTTGGATTTAGTCAATATCTCTAATGGTAACGAATACCCCGCTACAGAAAAGTGGCGACTCTGCTGGGGATAGGCTTTGCCTAGTGGTGACATATTTTTGTGCAATTTGGGATTACTGTATTGTATGTAATGATTGATTTGCTTGATATTAATTCCTTGTATGCTTGGTGATCTTTGTGAGATGAGTTCTATACCCGAACTCGAGTGCACTTAGGATAGGAGAATGGCATAGTCTTGTTGACTTGTGTGGAGTTATTCCTTAGCAAGTTGACTTGCAAGTCTATTGACTTGGTGGAGGTCATGTTGGGATCAATAATGTCACACAAGTAAGTTGTGGTTAGACATTACTCTTTCCAATATAGACCTTAGAAGCCAAGGACCTTAGTTTACAAAGCCCATCTTGACCTATTCTTAGGATGTAGTGCGAAAGTCGTTCAAGTGTAAGATTTGATATGATTGTTACGCGATACTACACTCATAAGAGTCTCTCTTGAGAATATTTTTCGAATACGAGTAGTCGTTTCTCCGATAATATCCAAAATATGGGATGATGACTATGGGAACCTCTTGTAGAACATGTTTGGCAGGTTTAAACCCTAGTACATTCCCTTTGGGTGGTTCTTAACCTAAACTCCATGCTCGTGACTTGTAACAAACCCTTGATTCGTGGTTGATCCGTTCATATATCCTTAATATCAATGGAACTTGGGTATTGATAAGGTGTAAACCATAATCCACCAAAATGGATGATTGATATTAAGGATAATATGATCCATCCCATGACCTTTGTTTGGTGTGCTTTGCTTGATCCTTGAGTGTGATTGTTGCATTCATGCATTCATGCACCCATTTCCATCCATATCATCAAAATAATAAGAAAATTCTCAAGGAACTTAAGGGGTTTATTTGCAAAAAATTTCAGACATGGAAAGACAAAGAAGGAATACAAAGAAGTACAACTTCAGGCAACCAGATTTGAAAGAGTTAAGGAATTTGACATCCTATGTACTAGATCCCTTGGGTTTCAAAGCTCGTTTTGGGAAGCTTCTTCCTCTTCTGACTACTCAGGTGGACGAAGGATTGATGAGTGTATTGGTGCAGTTTTATGATCCCTTGTACCGTTGCTTCACGTTTCCAGATTTCCAGCTTTTGCCTACGCTTGAGGAATATGCTTATCTTGTGGGTATACCTATTCTAGACCAGTTGCCGTTCAGTGGCTTGGAGAGTATTCCTACTTCTCAAGAGATAGCAGACATGTTGCACATAGATGAATCTTTGGTCGGTGCTCATATGACTACCAAAGGTGGAATTCAAGGTCTCCCTTCTGAGTTCCTCATTGCTCAAGCTACTGTATATGGAAAAGCCATGAGTGAGGATGCCTTTGAAGCCATATTTGTACTTCTCATCTATGGGTTGGTATTGTTCCCCAACATCGACAAGTTTGTGGATATGAATGCTATTAGGATCTTTTCTACTCTTAATCCCGTTCCGACTCTGTTGGGTGATACCTATTTCTCTTTGCATATGAGGAATGCAAAGGGTGGTGGCGCCATTGTGTGTTGTTTGCCTCTGTTGTATAAGTGGTTTATTTCTCACTTGCCTCAGACGATCGCTTTCAAGGAGAACAAGGTATGTCTACGGTGGTCCACGAGACTCATGTCTCTCACTAATGATGATATCTCTTGGTATAACCGTGTGTATGATGGTGTGCAGATTATCGACTCTTGTGGTGAAATATCCAATGTGCCTCTTCTTGGTACATGTGATGGGATTAACTACAACCCTGTTTTAGCATGTCGTCAGCTTGGGTTCCCCCTAAAGGACAAACCTAATAACATTTTGTTAGAAGGTGTGTTCTTTCAGGAGGGTAAAGATCCCCAAGGCTTGAAGGGCTGAATGGTCCGCGCTTGGCGCAAGATTCATAAGAAAGGAAGGAAGGAGTTGGGTCCTAAGAATTGCATCGCTCTGGAGCCTTACACTGCTTGGGTAAGGAAGAGAGCGTCTAAGTATCTCATGCCTTATGAGTATCCGAGACCTACACCTATGATTTTGGTTGGGCCTTCAACCCTCCCTAATCAAGGAGTAGAGGCGTTGAGAGACGAAGACCTATCACGTGCCTGGATCCGTGAACGTGAAGAGTTGCTTCAGCAGATTAAGGAGAAGGACGCTTTGATAGAGTTCCTTGAGCATCAGGTTATTGATGATCCTAATGATGCATGGACTTCTCTACTTCCTCAGTCTTCCCGGTTTTGGAAGAGGAAGTACGATTGACTCGCCAAAGAGAAGGCGGATATGGAGGCAGCTTATGAAGAGGAAGTAAAGAGGCTTCGTGCATCCTATCTTCCTGTGTCCCGAGCTTTAGATGATTGTTTTTAGGAATCCATGGGATGATTATTTTCCTTTCCTCTTGTACATGATTAACAATGTTGTACTTCTTTTCCCTGATGTTATTTTATGAGATATTTCTATACGCGATAAATGTTAAATGATTCCAAAATTCGCAAATAAAACCCTAGAGTTCCTTTGAAATAAAAACAAATCATATGCACAAGCATTGCATGCATCATGTGCATAAGCAGGTTTTGGTTCCCGGCTTCTTGTCCTGTGGTCTAACTCTGTGTTCTTCATTTATTTTGAAGACAAGCTGACTCACCGGTACTACACTAGAGCCAACACTTCAAGACTGATGGATCATCTAGAGAAAGAGAACCGTGAACTCAAAGAGGAAGTGGCCAGACTGAGCACTATGATGGAATCATTCTTGGCTGTCCAGAGCCAGTCTTCTCCGACGCCTTCAACTCCTCCCCAGAGGACGGTCATCTCTGAGATTGTTTCCTCAACCATGCCTGCAGCCAGTGCATATTTTGCTCACGCGGCCATGCCATCCGGATTCCCGTGGGGGATGCCTCCTAATTTCATTCCTGAGGGTCCTGCTCCAACTTTTGCTTCCATGCCGGCATCTAGCCCGGTCCTTGCTGTTCCTCCTCCTGTCGTGCATACTATGCCCAAGGTAGACGACACCATCTATCATTCAGAGCCGTCTGAAGGCCCAGATGTCTATGAGAATATGGACGCTATGAATGATCAATTTCTTGAGCTTCACAAGGAATTGAAAACTCTCAGAGGAAAGGATCTTTTTGGCATGTTTGCTGCCGATCTCTGTTTAGTTCCCAACGTGAAGATCCCTGTGAAATTCAAGGTCCCTGACTTTGAAAAATACAAGGGAAATACTTGTCCTCTCAGCCACCTGGTCATGTATGCCATGAAGATGTCTACTCAGACTGATAACGACCAGTTGCTCATCCACTACTTTCAGGACAGTTTGTCCGGTGTCGCTCTGCGTTGGTACATGGGGTTAGACAGCGCGAACATCCGATCCTTCAACGACCTTGGCGAGGCCTTCGTCAAGCAATACAAGTATAACGTGGATATGGATCCCGATAGGGATAAATTGAGGGCCATGTCCCAGAAGGACAAAGAAACATTTAAAGAGTATGCCCAGAGGTGGCGAGAGGTGGCAGCACAGATCGTGCCTCCGCTAGAAGAGAAGGAAATGACAAAGATCTTTCTGAAGACCTTGAGTTCATTCTATTATGAGCGGATGATTGCTAGCGCTCCTTCTGACTTCACCGAGATGGTGAATATGGGGATGCGTTTAGAAGAAGGGGTTAGAGAAGGAAGTCTAACCAGAGAAGAAGGCTCTTCCACCAAACGTTATGGGGCGTTTACAAAGAAGAAAGATGGAGAGGCACATGCTGTGACCTCCCATGTGAAACCTAGAAGACCCTCTGTGAGGAGGAAGACTGTTCGTTTCGCCAGTAACCAGCATCAGGTGGCTCATACAGCACCTGTTTTCAGAGATAATCAATAGTACCAGCAGCACAACAACAATCAGCAACCACCTCAGCAATATCAACAACAACAGCACCGTCCGCAACCGCAGGCCTACTGTTTTCGAGGACGTAGGTCCTAACGTGAAGAAGAATCCATTGCCCGAGCATGGGAAATCTGTCAACATGGTCCAGGGCTGCCCTGGCAAATACAAGGTCAAATATGTCAGTCATATTCGACAGTCTTTGGTCGAGATGCACCGTTTGCTATGTGATTATAATCACTATGAACACGATCATGATAGATGCCAAATATGCCCTGTTAACCGATTGGGTTGTCGCCAGGTGCGCAAGGATCTTCAGGAAATGTTGGATGAAGGAGTCATTGAGATCCTTCAGAATAGGAATGTTGACGAAGATGAGCCTGAGGTCAACGTAATTTCCCCGGTATTCCGGATGCCCGAGCCTGTTACCATTAAGTACGATGGTGGCAAGCAGAAGGTTTCTCCTGTTCTTATCATTAAGCCTGCTGGTCCTGTACCGTATTCTTCTGAAAAAGCAATTCCCTTTCGTTACAACGTTATTGCTGTAGAAGATGGGAAAGATGTGTCTTTACCATCCTCATCTGTTGTGAATATTGCTGACGTAAGTGGTTTGACCCGTAATGGTCGTGTGTTTTCAGCAATACCGAAGCCTCAAGCTAGTACTGATTTTGTTGAACACCCGATTGGGGCTGCTGTGAGACCTCCGAATCCGGCACTTGCTGTTAATCCCTCCTCTGTACTAAAAACTCCTACTTTTGTTGGCCCTAGTGGCAATGAGAAAGAAGACTGTGATGAGATGCTGAGGCTCATCAAGAAGAGTGAATACAATGTTGTAGACCAGCTTTTACAAACACCATCCAAGATATCAGTGTTATCTTTCCTTCTGAATTCATAACCACATAGGGAGGCTCTGCAGAGAGTCTTGGACGTGGCATATGTAGATCATGATGTCACAATAGAGCAATTCGATAGTATTGTTTCAAACATCATTACTTGTAACAATTTGAGTTTCTGTGACTCAGATCTCCCTGAGGAGGGAAGAGACCACAACTTGGCTTTACACATCTCCATGAACTGCAAAGACGACGCCATGTCTAATGTACTGGTGGACACTGGGTCATCCTTGAATGTATTGCCGAAGTCCACTCTCTCTAAACTATCGTATCAAGGGCCTCTCATGAGGCAGAGTGGAGTAGTTGTGAAGGCTTTCGATGGGTCTCACAAAACTGTGATTGGGGAAGTTGATCTCCCAATCAAAATTGGACCAAGTGATTTCCAGATTACCTTCTAGGTTATGGACATTCACCCATCGTGCAGCTGTCTCTTAGGCAGACCATGGATTCACGAGGCAGACGCCGTGACATCCACCCTACACCAGAAGCTAAAATTCGTGAAGAATAAGAAACTAGTGGTGGTAGGGGGAGAAAAGGCTTTCCTGGTTAGCCACTTATCTTCCTTCTCATATATAGATGCCGAGGATGAAGTTGGAACTCCTTTCCAAGCTTTATCTATAGCAGAGCCTATTGAGAAAAGAACTCCTTCATTTGCTTCCTACAAAGATGCAAAGTTGGCCATTGAGTGTGGTGCAACTGCTGGTTTAGGGAAAATGATTGAGTTGGAGGACAACAAGTCCCGGGCTGGCATTGACTTTTCTTCTGGGATCTTCAATGAGAAAGGGATGTTCAAGAGTGGAGGTTTCATCCACACCGGTCAAGATGAAAAGGGTGCTGCGATCTTGGAAGAGGATGTAGAGGATTCGGGAAATTTCATTATCCTTGGAGGGATCTGTAATAATTGGGTCGCTGTGGATATTCCTACAGTTATCCACAAGTCAACGTAATGATCACTTTGTTTAAAAACCCTTCTCCCATGCCAAAAGGAGGAGTGATGACATTGTTGGCAACATAAATAAAATGATATTTTCATTTAATAAATTCATGTTAAATATTTGTTTTTCCAAATTATTTTCCCTTTTCGCTTTTTGCATGAAATTGGTGATCACATAAAACCCTAAAAATAGAATAAAATCAATCTTTTCATCTGCATAATGATTTGCCTTGTTTGATTTCTAAAGCTTTTCATATCCAAAATCATTATGCAGGTTGATTTCTAGACCCATTGAACATAATGACCCAACGCCATCTACCAATTTTGAAATCCCTGTATTTGAGGCAGAGGAAGATGATGTTGAAGAGATTCCTGATGAGATCACCCGGCTACTTGTGCATGAAGAGGAGATCATTCAGCCGCATCTTGAGAATCTGGAAACAGTCAACTTGGGGTCTGAAGATTATGTGCGAAAGGTAAAGATTGGGGCACTCCTGGAAGAATCTGTTAAGAAGGGGTTGATTGAATTGCTACGAGAATATGTCGATGTCTTTGCATGGTCATATGAAGACATGCCAGGTCTAGATACTGATATTGTGCAACATTTCTTACCTTTAAAGCCTGAGTGCGTGCCTGTGAAGCAGAAGCTCAGAAGAACTCATCCTGATATGGCAGTAAAGATTAAAGAAGAGGTTCAGAAGCAAATTGATGTGGGGTTTCTGGCGACTTCTACATATCCTCAATGGGTGGCCAATATTGTGCCCGTGCCTAAGAAAGATGGAAAAGTCCGGATGTGTGTGAACTATAGAGACTTGAATAAAGCTAGTCCGAAAGATGATTTTCCTCTACCACACATTGATATGTTGGTAGACAATACAACTAAATTCAATGTCTTCTCATTTATGGATGGATTTTTCGGATATAACCAGATCAATATGGCACCCGAGGATATGGAGAAGACAACATTCATCACACCTTGGGGAACATTCTGTTATCGAGTGATGCCCTTCCGTTTAAAGAACGCCGGAGCCACGTATCAACGAGCTATGACCACCTTATTTCATGATATGATGCACAAGGAGATTGAGGTGTATGTCGATGATATGATTGCTAAGTCAAGAACGGAAGTTGAACATGTAGAGCACCTGTTGAAGCTTTTTCAGTGCTTGAGGAAGTATAAGCTTCGTCTGAATCCCAACAAGTGTACATTTGGAGTCCGTTCTGGCAAGTTATTGGGCTTTATCGTTAGTGAAAGAGGTATTGAGGTTGATCCTGCAAAGGTCAAAGCAATACAAGAGACGTCTGCGCCCAAAACTGAGAAGCAAGTCCGAGGTTTTCTTGGTCGCTTGAATTACATCTCCAGATTCATATCCCACATGACTGCCACATGTGCGCCAATATTCAAGCTACTCCGGAAAGATCAGTCTCATGATTGGACCGAGGATTGCCAGAAAGCCTTTGATAGCATTAAAGAGTATCTGTCAGAACCTCTGATCCTGTCTCCGCCTGTGGAAGGAAGACCTTTGATCATGTATCTGACTATTCTGGAAGACTCAATGGGTTGTGTCCTTGGTCAGCAAGACAAATTAGGAAAGAAAGAATATGCTATTTACTATCTGAGCAAGAAGTTCACTGATTGTGAGTCTCGATACTCAACGCTTGAGAAGTCATGTTGTGCTTTGGCTTGGGCTGCTAAGCGCTTACGCCAGTATATGTTAAAGCATACGACATGGTTGATATCCAGAATGGATCCAATCAAATATATCTTCGAGAAGCCTGCTTTAACAGGGAGGATTGCCCATTGGCATATGTTGTCATCTGAGTATGATGTCGAGTATCGAGCTCAGAAGGCTATAAAAGGTAGTATCTTGGCTGACCACTTGGCACATCAGTCGATCGAGGATTACCACTCAGTTCAGTATGACTTCCTAGATGAGGAAATTCTATATTTGAAAGTGAAAGATTGTGATGAACCTACACTCGATGAAGGGCCAGAGCCTGGTTCTAGATGGAGTATGGTGTTTGATGGCACTGTAAATCGATATGGAAGCGGTATTGGGGCAGTAATCATTACTCCTCAGGGCACGCACATTCCTTTTACAGCAAGGCTAACTTTCAAATGCACGAATAATATGGCTGAGTATGAGGCCTGTATCATGGGATTGGAGGAATGCATTGACCTCAGGATCAAGCATCTTGATGTTTATGGGGATTCGGCCCTTGTTATTAATCAGATTAAGGGTGAGTGGGAAACGAATCAGCCTGGTCTCATGCCATATAGGGATTATGCGAGGAGGATTTCAACGTTCTTTACTGAAGTTGACTTCCATCATATTCCTCAAGATGAGAATCGGATGGCAGATGCTCTTGCTACACTGGCTTCAATGATTATGGTTAAATTGTGGAATGAAGTTCCCAATATCACTGTGATGCGCTTGGATAGACCAGCTCATGTATTGGCAGTTGAAGAAGTGAAAGATGATAAGCCATGGTATTATGACATTAAGTGTTTCCTTCAGAGCCAGATTTACCCGCCCTAGGCATCTGTGAAAGATAGGAAGACTTTGAGGAGATTGTCAGGCAGTTTCTACCTTAATGGCGATGTGCTTTATAAGAGAAACTTTAACATGGTTTTGCTCAGATGCGTGGATAAACACGAAGTAGACCTATTGATGACTGAGGTCCATGAGGGTTCATTTGGTACTCATTCCAATGGACATGACATGGCTAGAAAGATATTGAGAGCAGGCTACTATTGGATGACAATGGAGTCTTAGTGCTACAAATATGTGAAGAAATGCTACAAGTGTCGGATTTATGCGGATAGGATTCATATTCCTCCGACACTTCTAAATGTGATTTCATCACCATGGCCTTTCTCCATGTGGGGAATTGACATGATTGGCATGATTGAGCCGAAAGCGTCCAATGGACACAGATTCATTCTCATAGCAATTGATTACTTCACCAAGTGGGTTGAAGCGGCATCATACAAAAATGTGACCAGGCAGGTGGTCGTGAAGTTTATCAAGAATCAACTCATATTCCGGTATGGTGTGCCAGACAAGATCATTACTGATAATGGATCTAACTTGAACAATAAGATGATGAAAGAGCTGTGTAGTGAGTTCAAGATAGCACATCATAATTCTTCTCCTTACAGACCCAAGATGAATGGGGCTGTTGAAGCTGCTAACAAGAATATCAAGAAAATTATCCAGAAGATGGTTGTTACGTACAAAGATTGGGATGAAATGCTGCCATTTGCTTTGCATGGATATCGTACATCTGTCCGCACTTCAACAGGGGCAACCCCTTTCTCTCTTGTTTATGGCATGGAGGTCGTACTCCCAGTAGAGGTGGAGATCCCATCAATGAGAGTCTTGATGGAAGCCAACTTGACCGATGCTGAATGGGTTTAGAGTCGTTATGACAAACTGAATTTGATTGAAGAGAAGAGATTGACTGCCATGTGCCATGGTTAGTTATATCAGCAAAGGATGAAGAAAGCTTTTGATAAGAAGGTCAAGCCTGTAGCACCTCAAATTTGCACCCCCCCATTTGTACATTCATTTCATTTTTAGGTCATTAACATTGCATTAACATTGCATAGTACCTTGCATCTTATCAGTCAAAACTGGTATCAGGAGAATTCATCTGTGCAAAAGAGACCAGGCATTTCCATGAGATAAAGGCCCTATGATTGTTCTAGAGAGCTTACATGAATCAAGGTTCATTTTGAAGCCATTGTACCAAGTGCTAGAGACTCAAAAGTCCACAGTGCAGTTTCAGGTCATCTAGGGCCCATGAAAGTCAACTGAAAGTCAACTAAGGGCTAGGAGGTGGAGAAATGGTTTGAGACACTTCATTCATGTCTAAAATGGGCTTATTCAACATGTAAAACATCTACGTTGAAGATTTTGAAGCCATATCAAAAGTTTCCAAAAATGGAAAGTGACCTGTAATTTAAAGTTTCCAAAAATGGCATGTTTTTGGACCAACTTCAACTAGACTTTCCAACATCAAATAAGCTCAAATGAAATTTTGTCCAACATGAAAGTTCAAGATATTTCTCTCCCATTTCCAAAAAGTCCAAGATCATGAGCATCTGATGAATGGTTGAGGAGATATGATCAGATCATTGCCAAGTGTGCAGGGAACTTCAAAAGGCCATAACTTTTGACTCATAACTCCAAAATGAGTGCTCCTTTTTGCATAATTCTTCTCCTGACATGAACTTTCCAAATCCATCAAGGCATTGCACAAAATTTCATCATATGATCATTGGTGCATACATGTGATTTTTGGAGGGAAAACCATGAATTCAAAATTGGTGCATCATGTGGACTTTTAACCATTCCAATATGTTCATAGGAGGATTTTAAGTGAAATTGCATGGCCATTATTACTGTTCACGTGGGATTGCATGCA
Source organism: Lathyrus oleraceus (assembly GCF_024323335.1). Lineage (NCBI taxonomy): Eukaryota > Viridiplantae > Streptophyta > Magnoliopsida > Fabales > Fabaceae > Lathyrus > Lathyrus oleraceus. The sequence continues at coordinate 420,148,913 of NC_066581.1, forward strand.
TGGGGTGAAAAAACCAAATTTTGAATAACACCTCTTTTCTCATTAAAATTTAATTAGCCAAGCCTAAGCATGATTAGGAAATGGATTGACATGTCATATAAATAGCTAATCATAACAGAACTTTCATTTTTCATCATTTCTAGATCTAGAACTTTTTTCCCTCCAAAATTTTCTCTCCACCATAATTCAAAAATTCTTCAAAGAACACTTGATTTTTATTGCATAGTCTGCTTTCTTGATCCTCAGTTGATAGAATTCAAGCCATTGATTGAAGAAATTGGTGAAGAATCAAGCAATTCCAATCATGAACATGAACATGGAGTTTTGAAGATCTAGCTAGATCTAGGTCGTGCCAAGGCTCAATTTCAACTTCAAGCTTCATAACAAGTGCTCAGGAGTGGATTTGGATGCTTGCCAAGCCTTGAATCTACCACTGCCATTGTTGAAGCTTCAAGAGGTCAGATTTTCGAGTAGCCTAATTCGTGTTTTTATTGCCATAGATTTCTAGTTCATTACTTGCTGATTCCACTGATATAAAGAACATGAAAAATGGCACAATATTGAGGAAGAAACATGAGATTAAAGTTTGAATGTTCATTTTGTTTTCCCTTCGATTCGCATGATTCATGATGAATTAGAGTAAAATAATGGTAGATTTGGAACCTACATGTCATAAGCTTTAAAATGAAATAAAATTTTCGTGATTCTGCAAAATTCTTCATGAGAGGGTACTGTTCCTCCACCGTCTTCGCGAAGAAGACGGTGGTTTCCGCCCTACATCGCCGTCGTGAACAGTACCAGTGCAGTATGGATTATGATGTTAGAGTTAGTCCACGTCACGTGCCACGCGAGCGCATCGTTGGCAAATCCACTGGCCAGGGTTCGTTTGACCGCTTCCACGCAACCTTTGAATGCTGACGCAGGCGCCAACGCATTAATGAGAGCGACGTCGTTTTGGCGCTACCTCACTTCGAATCCTGCTGAATGCATTCCACAATTTCATAATTCATTTTCATTATTTCCATGTTTTTAATTTTTATTTCAATTATTTCATGAACTTCAAAAAATCACCAAAAATAGTATAATGATCCAAATAACTCCAGGTTTTTTTTCACATGATCACATGGATGTCTAGTATTTTTGTAGGTTGATTTTATGATTTTACCATGTCTGGATTTTTAATTGTGTTGAATTTATTGGACATGTACACAATTGGACCATGCCTCATTCAAATTGGTGTGAAATGCTTAATACTTGACCAATTGCCCTGAAATTTTACATGATGATTCACAACATGATGCATGATTTGTGAGATTTTATTTGGCACTTTTTGCAATCTCCTTCCCTGTTTTAGACACATGAACTTAGGGTGTGACAATGTGTGTCACACATTTGGATGTTGATCTTATTCATTTTCATTGCCTTGCCAAATGAGCTCTTCTGGTTCTAATTTTTTGCACCACGCTTGTGTTCAATATGTCGAGCTTGTGTATAAAATTTCATGATCACTGGATGGGTTTCTGATTTAATGTGCATTTTCTCACTTGTATGTCCAATTGATGATCATGTTGTGTGTCTTTGCCATATTTTGTTCACCACATGACTTTGCTTGATGATTTTGATTTGGTCCTTTTTAGGACTTGTTCTTACTTGATTAAATGTGATTCATGTTGAGTTTTAGCTTCTGTTTTGACTTTTTACCTCACCTTTGACCCTAGCCTTTGAGCTAGTGGTTTGTTCTCATCCTTTGGACTTTGTGTTTCAGGTTTCAAGCAATTAGCGACATTGGTTGATATGATTTCATCACTTGAGATACAAGTTATTTTGGTTGACTAACCTTGCTGTTTTGTAGGTCTTGTGGATGATGAACCATTAGTTTGCTTGCATCTTGTGCCTTGCACTGATATTGTTTGATGATTGGTTGTCTCACTGTTGGACTTTTTGTTTGATTTGTCTGACTACTATACTGATTGTTTGGTTGTTTGCACAGGTACTTTAGTAGCTTTAACTCATTGCTTGAGTTGCTTGGCTTTGCTTGTGGTTGGCATACCACCTAGGTAACCATCCTATTCTTCATGTAGTCTGGAAGACCTGCTATCTTTGGCAGGCACCTGTATGAAGCCCACCTTAAGAGGCAATGTTTGTGCTTGTTTATCTTTGTGCCTTGTACATTCAAAGACCTCCTAAGTGAAGAGGCATTGGCAGATAGAAGGGATGTGCAATCCATCCCCTGCTATTCAGTTGAGTCTTTCATCTTGCTCGCACTACGTGCTGACGCATTTTGAATAAACACCCAAGATCATTGTCTATCGAGTCAGTCATGTGGAGAAGAGTTCCTCATTCTGGACTCCCACACTTTCATTGATTGAAGCTCTCCCAGGCCAGGGATAAGAGCTATGAGGTCTTACCCTCATTTCCCCTTTCATCTGCTTCACCCTAACTCTCAATGTTAGGGTTAAGAGCTCAAAACACCCCTTCCAGTTGGCTTGTTTGTCGAGGTTGATTTGACCCCTTGACTAAAGCCCAGCCTTGCATGAGCCACTTGTTTGCATATAGTGTGTGTGCTTGCTCTCTTGTGCTTGTGTTTGCTTACTTGATTGTTGTTTAGGTTAGCTTGCTTCTTGTGCGAGTTAGGACTAGACCTCAACTTAGGGATGGTATGCATGACAACTTCTAGGCTCGAGTCGTAGTCTCCCTAGTAGTCTGTTATCTCCCTAGTCTCTGATTAGGATAGAAGTTTTTTCCCTGTTAAGGGGAACTACGTCGCCCTGATCCTCATACCAGATGAGGTACGTAGGCAGGAGATGAGCAGATCTCTCCGGGCGCCCTTTTTCTTTTTCAACCTTCTTGTTTGTGTGGAGTCTAATGTAAGTCCAGCGATTGGCATTCGGTTTCCCGTTTGTTTGTTGTTTGTTTGGAGTCTGACATAAGTCCAGCGATTGGCAGTCGGTTTCCCGTGTTATGTGTGTGCTTGGAGTCTGATGTAAGTCCAGCGATTGGCATTCGTTTTCCCGTTTGTTTGTTTTGTGTGGAGTTGGATGTAAGACCAGCGATTGGCATTCCATTTCCCGTTTGCTTTGAAGTCTCAACGTCTCTGTTTAGAGATTTGTTTGGCGTGCGTTAGCCGAGCTACGAGTGCTCTAATTCTTTCTCTGGTTAGAGAAGATACGTATGCATAGGATGCGATATCCTAGCGAGCACATTTCCCATTTCCCCGAACTACGTCGACTCTGATGTTTGTGTCTGACAAACTACGTAGGCCCAGGATGCGACATCCTGCCGAGTCCGCTTCTTCCGTCTTTTCTGTGTTTCCTCCCAGTTTTGTGTAGTTATTGAGCAGTCCTTTTAGCAACCTTTCTTCTATTCTTTCTGAGCATGGATCCCGTCGAGTACGATGGATGCGTAGGGGTGCTAATACCTTCCCTTCGCATAACCGACTCCCGATCCTATCAATCTCTGGTCGTGAGACCATTTCCTTTCTAGGTTTACTTCGAGCGTTTCCTTTCCCTCTTTTGGGATAAATAACGCACGATGGCGGCTCTGTGTCTTTTCGCGCTGGTTTTTCGCGTAATGCGACAAAGCCTCGTGTGTTCCGAGAAGGTGACCTTGTGCTCAAGAAAGTCTTGTCTTTCGCGCCCGATTCCAGGGGCAAGTGGACTTCAAACTATGAAGATCCATATGTTGTTAAGAGAGCCTTTTCAGGCGGTGCTTTGATACTTACAACTATGGATGGAGAGGATTTCACTCGTCCTGTGAATTTAGATGCAGTCAAGAAATACTTCGCCTTAAGATAAAAAAAAGAATAGCTCGCTAAGTTGAAAACCCGAAAGGGCGGCATAGGCAAAAATGAGCGTCTCGGTGGATTAAAAACCCGAAAGGGCGGTTCAGGAAAAAGTTAGAGACATGAAAAAAAATGAATATTTGTATCCCGCTAGATCGAGTACCTCACCCTGGGGCAATCTAGGAAAAAATCAGGGATTTGGCAAGTAACTACATCCTGACAAGACTTTGTTCTACAATTATCATCCGTCAGAGATTCTTGTTCATTCGTCATCAACCGAAACTTCGAATACATCGAATTCAGAGTTGGTGGAGAAACGGTCATTATGTTCAATGTAGCCCTTTTCCAATATATATCACCAATTTCAAACTTGTAAAGATCTATGGAGTCTTGCCATTTGCAGACTACCATTCCGTCAAATAAATTTGACCCTGTTATCCAATTGTTTGCACTCTTATTTGTTTCTATTCAACAAATGTTTTACATGCTTTAAATTGAGAAAATGTCATTATTTTGAATAAACGAATTTTTCATAACTTGTTTTTAAGCAAAGTGAATGTTCACCATGACAAAAGGATACTTAAGAGATCCTCAGTGCTCTCCCAAGGGTGGTATGACCTCCAACAAGGTAAGACATTTGTTCATATTCCTGGCATGACTGCATTTTCTTCCTCCGGAGCCCTGAGTGGTATGCTTGCTAGGATATTTACCACTCTCCCCTTCAGCGGGGTAGTAACCTTTCCTCCTCAGCAGATATGATCTCCTTGGTGGGTACGGTACTTGGTGGTTGACCCCCAGAATCCTTTTATCCGTCGGATAGACTCCCCAGTAGAGTTTCTCAATGTGGTGGATGTGGTCTCATTGTAACTCCTATCCCCAGCCGGGTTGACTATTGATTCCTCCCGTGTAGAGATTTTGTTGTTTCCTGGTATCTCTGATCTCCGGCAGATCGTTTGCTCTCTGGTGATTTTGGTTTTCTCTCTTAAGGGGTAGTACCGGATGCTTGCGTGCTTATTCCTGTGAAGCCTGTTTGTGTTAGAAATGTCTGTTTGTCAGTATTCATCATACGTTAACCACGCGTGTGTGCATACAATTTTCGAACATTTGAATATTCATATTGCATTTTTTCCATATATCTTCTGTTGTTATTCTCTGCTAGTTGGTAATACTTTTCCCAAGCAGGTGTCGGTGTCTGATCCCTCAATATAGAGAGTCGACCCCTTAAGCAGAAAGTGTTTATCTTTCCTTCTGCATTCCCCACTGAGTTCTATCCTCGTGGACGGCGGTTGTTTTCGCTTCCTCCCAACACATATATTGGGATGGATTCCCCTATTGAGTTATATCCTCATTAGGACGAGTCTTGATTCAGTTCGCCTCTTTGGTTTGATCCCAAATTGGCCTCTTATGACTAATTCTTGTGTTTCCCTGTGGTATAGATGAATAATTGCTCAGTAACCACTAATTATCCATCCGATCTCCGGCGGAGCCTGTGGTTTTCTACCCTTGTACCGGTAGTTGTGAATCCTGCTCTCTCCTCTTTGTAGAGTTAACCTGGTTGCTCATCCTAATCGATGACGGTTACTTTTCTGTGGTTTCCTACCCAGTATCCGGTAGGTGTAATCCCCTCCTTGATGGTTATATTCATCCAATATTCGATGTTGATATTCCCTCTTTTTCCTGGATAATTGCCCTGTTTACGCAATTTATCCCCAGCGAGTCATCTCTCATCTACCCTTTGTTGTTGATGACGATTGTTTCTCCCCTGGATTGGTCATTATTATATACCTAGTTTAGGTGTCCCGATGCCTTTTCTTTTCGGTCGATTTATCCTTTATTAACCCAGTAATCGGTTGTGGATAATCTTCGATGCGAGTATATCATCTACGTTCTGACGGTAATAGATGGTATATCTCATGCACTCTTCGGTCGAAGCCTTTTGTTTTTCCCAGTTGAGTAAGATTCCTTTCCCCTTTGTGGAGTCGAGTATCCATCCTATAATCGAGTTTGCTTTTAGCCCTCTTTTGGATGATGAGTGTCTTGGGAATATTCCCCAATTCACGCCTTGGTTGGTCACCTATTATATGCCCAGTAACCGGTATCCCTGGTGTTCCTCCCTTTTTGCTCCCTGAGATCCCTCATAGCATCATAACATTGCATTGCATAGCCTCAAGGATCATTGAGCATCTTGGTCCCTTGCCTTTGGGTGGGACTCCTAATGAGTGGTTTATGATCACCAAGCATGTGTGAATTGTATATCATTGTTTTTATTTACTAACCAAAATCACAAAAATATGTCACTAACATCTTTTGTTTGTAGCTTGAGCAAATCACAAGGTCAAAAGCTTCTAGGAGATCCTTAATACAAAGACATGGTCAAGAGGAGGTGAAAGCAAGCATGGTAATGGTTCCCAAAGCTCTCATCCATCAAATATGTCTCCCTAGCATCTTAATTCATCATTTTGATCAAAGCAAGTCAAAGGGTTGGAGGCTTGTTCTTCAGAGAAGCCCTAATTCATCTAGGCACCACAATGCCTTGCTCATGAAGCAACCTTAGCCCATGGTCAAATATAATCAAGAAAAGTTCTTTAACTCTTCATTTCATGCATATTTGAACTTATTTGAGTGTCCTCAATCATCAATTCATCAAGATATGAATCATGGACTTGAGAAGTTGATCAGTCAATTCATCTGACTATTTTGAAATGCACTAAGACGTAACGTTTTATGTGTTAGTCAAATGGAGATGGTTCCAAAAGCAAAAATGTTCTTAAGGACAATATGAACAACTTTCATGTTCATAAACATTTGATTTGAAGCATAGAAAACCAACTGCCATTCCAATACATTATAGGTCATTTTGACTGAAACCCTAATTTTGGGACAACTTCCCAAGGAAATAACTCATTCATTTTTTATGATTTTGAGGTGGGATCAGATGCATTGTAAATATTAAGATGTCTAATTAAAATGTTATGTTGAACAAAATTTCAAAATCTCAAAGGAAATACATGTGATAATGCAAAACATTATAGGTCCTTTTAGGTCCATTTTGATTGTCTTGAAAAGATTTACAACTTCGAAGTTGGAGGTTTTTCCATTTGAAGCTTGCATCATCAAAACAGAAGGGCTTGAAAGTTGGCCAATTTTAGAAACCTTGCCTTGACATATTTTGCACATCACACTTTAAACTCAAATTTCATAAATTTCCACACTCCAAATGAGTTTTTGTCCAACATAACATTTATTCCTCATACAAAGACCTTTCCAACCATTAGCCATATGCCTATGCTTGGATGTTCTAAATGGTACTGTCGAAGATATGATTGTTTAGGTATAAATGGAGAATTCACTTGAAATCTTGCTACATGAGCAATTGCCTTTGCATTTCACACGTCCATTTCCATCTGGCTGGTATTCAGAACTCATTTGGCATTGTTTTTGGGCCTTGTGCATGATCATGCAAGCCCATGCAATGAAACTTCACATGCCATGCACACGGATCCTTTCACACTGTCCTTGCCATTTCCTCTATAAATAGAGACTTCATTCCCTCCATTTCAAACGCCTAATTCAACCTGAAATGCTGCAGAATTCTTTCCCTAACCATCACTAAAGAAGCAATTGCATTTTTCTCAAAATTTTTCAGATCTAGAATTCAGCTTCATCTGGTTGTATTCTTAGATCTAATGCTTCTAGACCTTCACCATACATCTCATTGAACTTCTGTTTTGGTAAAGCAAGCAAGGCAACAAGCTCAAGCTACCAGAATTCAAGCACACACACCAACTGGTATTTTCTTCGATTCTCCTAATCCTTTGACCTATTGGCTTAGATTTTGTGTTGGCTGAAGTCCTCTCAATGGAGGCATCATGTTTATGCTTTTAATTTTTGAAATTCATTGAGTTCATGATGAACACCAGATTTTTCCATCTCTGATTTCTCATACTATAGAGATCTAGAAGGAAAATGGATGGTATAGGGATGATGTACATCATCCCAGCTTTCTAATGATGTATAGATCGCACGTTTTGGTTTCCTTTTGAGTTTCTGCAATTTGGCCGGAATCCTGAAGCTCACCGGAGAAGACGGTGGCTCCGGTGGCTTTATCATCTCCAGTTTGAATCCTGGCCATTGGATTTATTTCCCAGATTGAATCTTAGCCATTGCTTGTTATGACTTTCTATTGTTTCACATGTGCGTGCTTTGACTGAGGATCACCATAGGCGCGCGCCTTAGGAGCGTGTGATCTGCCAGCTCAATTAATGAGCTCAGATCCAACGCTTCTCCTTTTTTTGCATTTTATAATTTCTGTTTTTATTTTCTTAAATTCCTTTTATTTCAAAAAAGCATATCTCTCTCATTTTTAATCCAAAAATTATGGGACCAATTGCATTGTCTCCCAAATAAATTCTAGTTTCTATTTCTGATTTTTAATATTTTTTATTTCATTATTTGATATTTTTTGTGAATTTTCTCTTTTCTGGTTATTTTTAATTCATTTTAAATAGTTTTTGATATTCAAAAAATACAAAAATATTTTCCTAACCTATTTGAATGATGATGGATCTATGAAAATATTCTCATCAATTTTTGAATTGATTTGAGATTTTAGTTCAATTAGGTTATTTTTATTCATTTTTAATTGATTAAAAATAGTTTCTGACTTTTAAAAATGTTGAAATTTTTTGTCAAACTTTGTTTGACCTTGTTGAACTTAGGATAAATCACTTGGACCTTTCAAGGTTAATTTGAAGTGATTTTGAAGTTTGACCTTTCCATTTATTTTAATTCAAGTTTATTTTTAAGTATTAAAAAAATGCCAAAAATAGTTTATTCATTTCTTGACTTCCAATCTTCATCTCACTTCTGTTTTTGATTGTTTGACCTTGACTTTCAATGTTATTGGTCAACATATAAGGATTGGTACATGATGTTCCATTTAATGCATTTATATTTCTTTTACCATTTTGTCATTTCCGTTTCTCTTATTCATCTCCTTCTTCTTCTTCTTTTCTTTTTGATCAATGAGTTGAAGGTTGATAAGTTAGCATTGATTAGGGAGATTTAACCTTCCTTGATTCAAATCTAATTCATCTTGATCAATTGATCATGTGAATGGCTTTGCATTAAGGATAAGTTGTCTTCTAAATAATGCAAAAGGCTTAAACCAATACAAGATCATCTCTCTTCTTCTTTTTGGCATGGCAAGTTGTTCGGACTTGGTTCACTAATCAAGACTCCTAACTTGTGTTTGTTGCCTACATTATTATTGACCGGCCTCAGATAGTTGTGACTTCTACATAAGTCCAATTACGATTGCTTAACATAGCGCTAAATTTGCCTTATGCCACACTAACTACTAACACTAGTTATTGACATTTACTTTATGCAATTTACTTTATGCAATTTACTTTTATGCAATTTACTATTCTTGCAAATATTATTCATTTGCTTTTCTCTTTGCTCACTTAAGCATATGTTTATGTTAATGCCATTTGCCTTTTGCTCACTTGAGCATATAATTGTTTATATATTATTTCGCTTGTGTTTTGTTTTGATTGTGGTGAACCAAACGCAAAGAAATGGACTTAGTTTCTAGGACTTTCCCTATGCAAAGAAATGGAGAATTGGACTTAGATTCTAGGACCCTTCCTTATGCAAAATTGGAGTGAAAAGATCTTAATGATGAAGATGGATTAGAAGGACCAAATCAGTAAACTTACTCTTGCCCATTCTTGTTTTATTTCATGAAACTTTTGATGTGTGTGCTTTGATGACTAGGGACTCTATGAGCTTAATTGGAGAACCATTACCATGTTCTTCCAAATGAAAGATACAAGATACATTGAGGATCTCTTGTGAGACTTGTTTGATTGCTTATACTTTGTGGTTGCTTATTCCAAAGGATGGGAGCTACTTGGATCATCAATATGATCTCAAGAGAGGAACTCCATTGTGGTTTTGATTCCTTTATCCCTTCTCTTTTTTATTTACCTTAGGACTTAGCCCCTTCTTCTTCATCTCTCCACTCTAACCCAAGCCAAAACCTTTGTGCAAACATTTAACTATTATTTTCAAACATTAGAAACCTAAGCCTTTTGCTTTTGATTTTCACACTTTCTCTTTTACAACACTTATTTTGAATTGAATCCTTAAGTCAACTTTGACCATTTTTTGTACATACTTCTAATTGGTAAATATAACCCATTCAAATGTGCTTTTGTGGTTCCAATGGCCACCTTCTTAATAAAATTTTCCATAACCTTTAGCTATTAGGTTTGAGTTATCTTTGTGGTAGATGTAATACTCACCTATATCCTTAGGGATGGACAATGAGTCTTCCATGCTTATTATAGGGTTAACCCCTCATTAGCATGTTGAAGCTATCCTCACATGGTGGATTTGTGGTTTGGTTGAGTTTTCTCCATTTGATAACAAAAGACCTTAAGGCTTTTGGACCAATCAATTCACCAACTTGTTTTTAAGATTTTTACCCCGAACTATGAGGTTTTGATCCTAATCTTTTTATAAGATGGTACGTAGGCAATGGGTTTATCCATCCAAACACAAATGTAAATAACTTGTATATTCTCTTCTCATCTCTTCAATCATGTTTGCACAAACAAATTTTTCACAAGACAACAACCTTCACAAGTGTGAAAAGGGCTCCAAAGGAGTACCTAGGATGTTTTGGGTGCCTAACACCTTCCAATTGCATAACCAACCCCCTTACCCATATCTCTGTTTCTTTTACTAGTTTTTGTTAAAACTATTAGGTTTTTGTTCGCTTTCTAACCATTCCTTTGGATAAATAGAAGTGAGGTGGCGACTCGACTTGTATGGTTTACCTTGGATTTAGTCAATATCTCTAATGGTAACGAATACCCCGCTACACCTTGTATCAACATTTCCTATAAATAGAGTGCTTCATTCTCTTCAAACTTCAACCTAAAGGCGCCTGAAGTTCTGCAAAAGTGAAATCCCAACCTCCATTAAAAGGAATTATGAGTTTTCTTTTTTTCAATTTTCAAGTTCAATTTTCAACTTCATTGGGTGATCTTTGAACTTCAATTCCTGAACCTTGCTTCCTTGCCATCTCAAGAACAAGCTGCATCAAAGAATTGGAGTAGATCAAGTGTTTGAAAGTTGCACTTCAAAGGTTGTTATTCAAACTGTTTTGATTCGAAACTCCTTGGATATTGATTATTTCTTGTGTTTGATGGAACCTCTGAAGTCCTCATGTGAGAGCAATTGATCTGTGCATTTAATTTTATGAATTGAGCAAACTCAGATTGAACACCTTATTTTTCTATCTCAGATTTCTCCTTCTATGAGAGTCTAGAGTAGAAACTAAGGTTACAGGGGTGATGTACATCGCCCCAGCTTTCTAATGATGTATGGATCGTGCATTATGATGAAGGTTTGAAAACCTGTAATTTTTGGCCGAAATAGTGAGTCTCACCGGAGAATACGGTGGTTTCCACCAACGTACCCACGTGGACGAGTTCATGGCCATTGGATCTGTTACTTCTGATCTAATCTGGACCATTGAGTGTTATGACTTTTTTAAATGAAGCGTGTTTCTCTTTTGACCAAGGCCTACCATGAGGGCGCGCTTATCAACCACTTGATGCGCCACGTCAATTAATGAAACAAGATCAGACGCTCCATGATTTTTCTTAATTTCTGAATTTCATTTTATTTTCTTTAATTCCATTTTATTTTAAAAATTCATAACTTCTTTATTTGGAATCACAAAAATATGGGACCAATTGCAAAAATTTTCTCTTAAATTCTAGTTTCTAAAAACGATTTTTAATTATTTTTGTGATTTTATTTAATATTTTTTGTGAATTTTCTCTTTTCTGGTTACTTTTAATTCATTTTAAATACTTTCCAATATTCAAAAATGCCAAAAATATTTTCTTAAAATCATTGAATGATGATGAATCTATGAAAAATATTCTCATCAAATTCTTAATTGATTTGAGATTTATTTGAAATTTTAGTTCAATTATGTTATATTTTCTTCATTTTTAATTATTTAAAATTAGTTTCTGTTTTCAAAAATGGATGAAATTTTTTATCAAACCTTGTTCGACCATGTTGAACTTATGATGATCCAATTGGACTTTTCCATGTTGATTTGAATTGGATTAAAAGTTTGACCTTTATTTGTTTATTTTAATTCAAGTATTATTTTAATTCCAGAAAATACCAAAAATATTTTCATTGTTTCTTGACTTCTAAGCTTCATCTCACTTCTATTTACCATTGATCGATGTTGATTCCATTCATGTTTGATCAATGTGTGTTGGTTATGTCATTTGAATTTCAATTATGTACATTCCATTTCTTCTTCTTCTTCTTCTTTTTTATTTTTGACCAATGAGTTAATGATTGGTGGTTAGCCTTGACAAATGAGAGGCTTAACTTTCTTTGATTCAAATCAAATTCATCTTGGTCAAAGATCAAGTGAATTGCTTTGCATTAGAGATAGGTTGCTTCTTGGTCAAGCAAAAAACCTAAATCCATACAAGGTCATTCTTCTTTTCTTTTGGCATGGCAAGTTGTAGGAGCTTGGCTTACTAGTCATGATCTCTAACTTGTGTTTAATTTCCTATAGTTTTATTGACCGGCCTCAGATAGGTGTGACTACTACATTAGTCCACTTACGATTGCTTAACATAACGCTAAATTGCCTTATGGCACACTAACACTAACTACTAATTACTAACTTTTAATTCAAGCACTTAATTCTTGCAATTTACTTTAATGAAATTTAATTTCTTGCTCATTAATTCATTTGTCTTTTCCCTTTGCTCACTTGAGCTCATGTTTATGTTAATGAAATTTGCCTTTTGCTCACTAGAGCACATTATTGTGTATATACTATTATCTCGTGCTTTGTTTTGTTTTGTTTGTGTGAACCCAATGCAAATGGAGAAAGGACTTAGATTTAGGACCTTACCTATGCTAAATGGAGTTTGAAGAGAAACTAGGCCTCATGCCTTTAGAATGCTAAAAAGAAATTTGTCAAAGTGCAACTAGGCCTCATGCCTTTAGAATGCTTAACCTTGAAGATGATATTGAAAGGACTCTTAATTCTAAATTCACTCTTGTCCATTCTTTCTATTGCATTGTGGAACTTTTTTATTTGTGTGTTCTTGTGATAGGGATCCCAAACTTGAGCTACTTAGAAGGACCATTGTCATGAGCATCCAAAATGAGAGAGACAAGTCCAATTGGAAGATTCCTAGGAGCTTGATTGATTATTTCCTTGATTGCTTGAGTTATTTGCTTATTGATTGCTAAATCCAAAGGAAGGAGTAGCTTGGATCATCTTTATGATCTCAAGAAGGGAACTCCAATGTGGTTTTATTTCTCTTTCCTCATCTTTGCATGTTTAGGACCTAACCCTTCTCTTCTTCTCTCCACTCTAACCCAAGCCAAACTTTTTGTGCAAACATTAACATTGTTTTCAAAATTAGAAACTAGGCACTATGCCTTTGATTTTTTCAAACTCTTTTTCATAACACTTATTTTGAATTGAATCCTAAGTCAACTTTGACCTTACTTAGTGAATACTTTTCATCTGTAAATACAACTCACTCAATTGTTTTGTGGTTCCAATGACCATGTGTGTTAAAGTTTTTCATAAACATTAGCTATTAGGTTTGAGTTATCCTAGAGGTTGATATAATACTCACCTATATCCTTAGTGATGAATTATAAGTGTTCCATGCTTATTATAGGGTTAACCCCTCACTACCGCGTTGAAGCTCTCCTCACATGGTGGATTTGTGGTTTTAGGTTGAGTTTTCTCCCTTTGATAACAAAAGAACTTAAGGCTTTTGACCAATCAATTCACCAACTTCTTTTGAGATTTTTACCCCGAACTACGAGGTTTTGATCCTACTTTTTTAAGATGGTACGTAGGCAATGGGTTTATCCATTCAAACATAAAATTGTAAATAATTTGTATCTTCTCCTCTCATCTCTCCAATCATGTTTGCACAAATATTTTCACAAATACCAACCTACCTTACAACATTTGTAAAAAGGGCTCCCTTAGAGTACTAAGGATGTTTTGGGTGCTTAAAACCTTCCCATTGCATAACCAACCCCCTTACCCAGATCTCTGACATTTTTATTAGTTTTTGATTTGATAAAACTTCTCGGTTTTTGTTCGCTTTCTAACCTTTCCTTTGGATAAATAGAAGTGCGGTGGCGACTCGAATTGTATGATTTACTTTTGATTTAGTCAATAAATCTAAAGGTAACGAATACCTCGCTACAGAAAAGTGGCGACTCTGCTGGGGAAAATTTTGCCTAGTGGGTTTAGCCTACTTTTTACCTTTGTTGTATTGTATGTTTATATTACGTGTGGCATATTTTTCTGCAAATTTGGGATTACTGTATTGTTTGTAATGTATGAATTGCTTGATATATCATTTGCTTGTGTGCTTGGTGGTCTTTTGTGAGATGAGTTCTATACCCGAACTTGAATGCATTTATGATAGGAGAAAGGCATAGTCTTGTTGACTTGTGTGGAGTTATTCCTTAGCAAGTTGAATTGCAAACCCATTCACTTGGTGGAGGTTATGTTGGGTTCAATAATGTCCTACGAGTAGTCGTGGTTAGGCATTACTCTTTCCAATATATGCCTTAGAAGCCAATGACCTTAGATTACCTAGCCCATCTTGGCCTATTTTTTAAGACGTAGTGCGAAGGTCGTTCAAGTGTAAGATTTGATACGATTGTTACGCGATACTACACTCATAAGAGTCTCTCTTGAGAATATTTTTGGAAAACGAGTAGTCGTTTATCCGATAATATCCGAAAGATGGGATGATGACTATGGGAACCTCTTGTAGAACATGATTGTCAGGTTTAACCATAGTACACTCCCTTTGGGTGGTTCTTAACCGAGACTCTCGTGACTTGCAACAAACCATTGATTCATGGTTGATCCGTTCTCGTATATCCTTAATATCAATGGAACTTGGGTGTTGATAAGGTGTAAACCATAATCCACCGAAATGGATGATTTATATTAAGTATGACTTGATCCATCCCTTGACCTTTGTGTGGTGTGATTTTCTTGATCCTTGAGTGTGATTGTTGCATCCATGCATTCATGCATTCATACACATCCATATCATCAATAATAAGAAAATTTTCAAGGAACTTAAGAGGTCTATTTGCAAATTTTCAGACATGGATAAGCAAGGAAGGAATACGAAGAAGTACAGTTTCAGACAACCCGACTTGAAAGAGTTAAGGAGTTTGACATCCTATGTATTAGATCCCTGGGAGTTTAAAGCTCGCCATGGGAAGCTTCTGTTTATTCTTGCTACTCAGGTGGATGAAGGTCTGATGAGTGTGTTGGTGCAATTCTATGATCCTCTGTACCATTGCTTCACTTTTCCTGATTTCCAGCTTTTGCCTACGCTCGAGGAGTATGCCTATCTTATGGGTATACCTATCTTAGATCAGTTGCCGTTCAATGGCTTGGAGAGAGTCCCTTCTTCCCAAGAGATTGCTGATCTGTTGCATATAGATGAATCTGTTATTGGTACTCATATGACTACCAAAGGTGGAATTCAAGGTCCCCCATCTGATTACCTCATTGCTCAAGCTACTATGTTTGGGAAGGCCATGAGTGAGGACGCCTTTGAGGCCATATTTGTACTTCTCATCTATGGGCTCGTGTTATTCCCTAACATCGACAAGTTTGTGGATGTGAACGCTATTAGGATTTTCTCTACTCTTAATCCCGTTCCTACTCTGTTGGGTGACACTTATTTCTCTTTGCATATGAGGAATGCAAAGGGTGGTGGTACCATTGTATGTTGTTTGCCTCTATTGTACAAGTGGTTTATGTCGCACTTGCCACAGACACTCGCCTTCAAGGAGAACAAAGGATGTCTACGGTGGTCCACGAGACTTATGTCTCTCACTAATGATGATATATTTTGGTACAACCGTGTATATGATATTATGCAGATTATTGACTCTTGTAGTGATTCTCCAATGTGCCTCTTCTTGGTACATGTGGTGGGATTAACTACAACCCTATTTTGGCACGTCGTCAGCTTGGGTTCCCCTTAAAGTATAAATCTAATAACATTTTGCTAGAAGGTGGGTTCTTTCAAGAGGGTAAAGATCCCCAAAACTTGAAGGGCAGGATGGTCCGCGCTTGGCGCAAGATTCATAGGAAGGGAAGGAAAGAGCTTGGCCCGAAGAATTGTATTGCTTTAGAACCCTATACCTCGTGGGTTAGGAGGAGATCATCCGAGTACCTCATGCCCAATGATTACCCGAGTCCTACACCTATGGTTATGGTTGGGCCTTCAACCCTCCGTAATCAAGGAGTAGAGGAGTTGAGAGACGAAGACCATTTGCGTGCTTAGGTCTGTGAGCGAGAGGAGCTACTTCAGCAGCTTAGAGATAAGGATGCTTTGATAGAGTTTCTGGAGCATCAGGTTATCAACGAGCCTGATGATGTGGTGACTTCTCTTTTTCCTCAATCTTCCAGGTTTTGGAAGAGGAAGTATGATCGACTTGCCAAGGAGAAGACAGATATGGAGGCAGCCTATGAGAGAGAGGTGAAGAGGCTTCGTGCAACTTGTTTCCGGTCTCGAGAGCTTTGGACGATTGTTTCTAGGGTTCCATAGGATGTTCATTTTCCTTCTCTCTTGTATTATATTTGGTTACCAAGACTGTACTTCTTTGGTGTAAAATTTTCTCCAGATATTATTGATATGATTATTCCATATATCTCTAAATGATTAATATTTTCCAAATATTTGCAAATAGATCTCTAAAAGTTTCCTCTGATTAAAAAATAAAATCATATGCACAAGCATTGCATGCATCATATGCATAAGTAGGTTTTGTTCCAGGCTTCTTGTTCAGTGGTCTAACTCTGTGTTCTTCATTTATTTTGAAGACAAGCTGACGCACCGGTACTATACCAAAGCCAACTCATCAAAGCTAATGGATCACCTCGAGCAAGAAAACAGAGAACTCATGGAGGAAGTGGCAATATTGACTGCCCTGATGGAGTCATTCTTTGCCGCCCAAAGCCAGTCTTCTCCAACGCCTTCAACTCCTCCCCAGACGATGGTCATTTCAGAGGTTGCTTCCTCTGCTATGTCTGCTGCCAGTGCTCATTTTGCTTCGTCTGCTATGCCAGCCGGGTTTCCCTAGGGGATGCCCGCTAATTTTTCTCCAGAGGGTCTCGCCCCTATATTTGGTTCTCTGCCGGCATCTAGTCCGGTCCTTGCTGTGCCACCTCCAGTCGTGCATACTTTGCCGAGAGTTGATGACACCATTTACCACTCTGAGCCATCTGAGCGCCCATATGTGTACGAGAAAATGGACACTATGAATGATCAACTCCTTGAGCTGCACAAGGAACTTAAAACTCTCAGAGGGAAAGACCTCTTCGGAAAATCTGCTGCTGAGCTATGTCTCATGCCTAATGTCAAGATTCCTATCAAATTCAAAGTGTCTGACTTTGAAAAGTACAAAGGAAACACTTGCCCGCTTAGCCATCTTGTGATGTACGCATGCAAGATGTCGACTCAGACCGACAACGATCAACTCCTGATCCACTATTTCCAGGACAGCCTGTCTGGTGCCGCATTGAGATGGTACATGGGTCTGGATAGTGCGAACATCCGCTCCTTCAACGACCTTGGCGAAGCCTTCGTCAAGCAGTACAAATACAACATTGATATGGCTCCCGACAGGGACCAACTAAGGGCCATGTCCTAGAAGGAAAAAGAAACATTCAAGGAGTACGCCCAGAGGTGGCGTGAATTGGTTGCACAGATTGTGCCCCCGCTCGAAGAAAAGGAAATGACGAAGATCTTTCTCAAGACTTTAAGCTCTTTCTACTACAAGCGGATGATTGCTAGTGCTCCTTCTGACTTCACCGAGATGGTGAACATGGGGATGCGTCTAGAAGAAGGAGTCAGGGAAGGGTGCCTGACCAGAGAAGAAGGCTCTTCTGCCAAACGTTATGGGGCGTTTGCCAAGAAGAAAGATGGAGAGGCACATGCTGTGACCTCCCATGTTAAATCAAGAAGACCCTTTGTGAAAAGGAAGACTATGCGTCCCGCCAGTAACCAGCACCAGGTGGATCATATAGCACCTGCATTCAGAGAAAACCAACATTATCAGCATCAGAACCAGCAACAGCAACATCAATAGTATCAGCAACAACAACATCATCCGCAACATCAGGCCTACCAGCCTCGAAATAACAATCAAACCAGCACTAGCTATGATAGGAAGAGGGTCCCTTTTGATCCTATTCCAATGACTTATGCCGAAATATATCCTTCACTGGTTGAAAGGAAGCTGATTACTCCACGTGACCCACCAGCTATACCAACCAACCCTCGGTGGTGGTACAAGCCCGAGCTTCACTGTGTTTATCATTTCGGTGCTTCCGGACATGATGTGGAGAACTGTTACCCTCTCAAGACCAAGGTTCAAGACCTCGTTAAGCGGTATCTTGTTTTTCGAGGACGTAGGTCCTAATGTGAAGAAGAACCCATTGCCCGAGCATGGGAAATTTGCTGTTAATATGGTTCAAGTTTGCCCTGGCAAGTACAAGGTCAGATATGTCAGCCATATCAGACAATCTTTGGTCGAGACGCATAGACTGTTTTGTGGATACAATCATTACGAGCATGACCATGACAACTGCCGTGTATGCACTGTCAATGAGAGGGGATGTCGTCAAGTCAGGAAAGACATCCAAGAAATGCTGGATCAGGGTGTGATTGAGATACTTCAGAATCGTGACGAGGATGAAGTCATTGTTATATCCCTTGTATTTAGAATACCTGAGCCGGTTGTCGTCAGATATGATGGCAGCAAACAGAAGGCCTCTCCTACTCTCATTATTAAGCCAGCTGGCCCTGTTCCAAAGTCTTCCGACAAGGCTGTTCCCTATCAATATAAAGCAGTTGCATTAGAAGATGGGAAGGAGGTGCCCCTGCCCTCCACTTCTGTTACCAATATTGCTAATGCCAGTGGTTTGACCCACAGTGGTCGTGTTTTCTCGGCGCCGCCGAAACCCCAGGTTGACACCAGAAGAGCTGATGCCCTTGCTGATAGTGTTGCCCGTCCTATGGGGAATTCTTCTTCTTCTCCGAATCCGGCACTTGCTGTTGACAGACCTGCCGCTGCTGCTAGAGCTCTTGTCCCTGCTGGCCAGAATGGCATGATTAGAGAGGACTGTGATGAGATGCTGAGGCTCATCAAGAGGAGCGAGTATAATGTTGTAGATCAACTACTACAAACGCCTTCGAAGATATCTGTGTTGTCTTTGTTGATGAACTTCGAGCCACACCGAAAAGCTTTGCAGAAGGTGTTGGAAGTGGCGTACGTGGATCACGACGTCACTATAGAACAGTTTGAGAGCATTGTTGCAAACATTATTGCTTGTAACAACCTGAGCTTTTGCGATGCTGATCTTCCCGAGGAAGGGAAAGACCATAATTTGGCACTACACATCTCCATGAACTGGAAGGATGATGTCTTGTCTAATGTGCTGGTAGACACAAGATCATCGCTGAATGTGTTTCCAAAATCCAATCTGGCGAAACTTTCTTACCAGGGGCCTCCTATGAGGCAGAGTGGAGTGGTCGTCAAAGCTTTTGATGGATCCAGGAAGACTATGATTGGCGAGGTTGAGCTCCCAGTCAAGATAGGACCTAATGATTTCCAGATCACTTTCCAGGTCATGGATATCCACCCATCATATAGCTATTTGTTAGGCAGACCATGGATTCACGAGGCAGGCGCCGTGACATCTACCCTACACCAAAAGTTGAAGTTCGTGAAAAATAAGAAGTTGGTGGTGGTAGGGGGGGAGAAGGCTCTCTTGATAAGCCATTTGTCTTCCTATTCTTACATTGATGTTGAGGATGAGGTTGGGATGTCGTTCCAAGCCTTATCTATTGCTGACCCTTCTAAGAAAGGAACTTCTTCATTTGCGTCCTACAATGATGTGAAGTTGGCCATTGAGCATGGCGCAACTACTGGTTTAGGACAAATGATCAAGCTGGAAGACAATAAATCCCGGCCTGGCATAGGGTACTCTTCAGGTACTTTCAACAAGCACGGTCTCTTTCAGAGTGGTGGTTTCATCCACACAGTCGAAGATCAAGAGGCTGCTGCTATAGTGGAAGATGATGCAGAGGAAGATTCTGGCAACTTTGTCATCCCTGGAGGAGTCTGCAATAATTGGGTCGCTGTTGATGTTCCAACAGTTGTCCATAAGTCCACGTAATGTTCATTTTTGTTTAAAAGCCCTTCTCCCATGCCAAAAGGAGAAGTGATGACATTGTTAGCACATAAATACAATGATGTTCATTCAATAACTACATGTTAAATGTTTGTTTTCCCAAATTATTTTCACTTTTTGCTTTTTTGCATGAAATTGGTGATCACTAAAAAACCCTAGAAAAGAGAATAAAATAAATCTTTTCATCTGCATAATGATTTGCCTTGTTTGAATTCTAAAATCTCTTTTATATCCAAAATCATTATGCAGGTTTATCAAACCCATTGAACATAATGATCCAACACTATCTCCCAACTTTGAGTTCCCTATATTTGAGACCGAAGAAGATGATGTTGAAGAGATTCCTGATGAGATTACCCGTCTACTTGAACACGAAGAGAAGATCATTCAGCCACATCTTGAGAATCTGGAAACAATCAACTTGGGGTCTGAGGATTGTGTTCGAGAAGTGAAGATTGGGGCACTCCTGGAAGAGTCTGTTAAGAAGGGGTTGATTGAGTTGCTACGAGAATATGTCGACGTCTTTTCCTGGTCATATGAAGACATGCCTGGTCTGGATACTGAAATCGTGCAACATTTCCTGCCTTTGAAGCCTGAGGGTGTGCCTATGAAGCAGAAGCTCAGAAGAACTCATCCCGATATGGCAGTGAAGATTAAAGAAGAAGTTCAGAAGCAATTTGATGCGGGGTTTCTGGTGACTTCTACATATCCTCAATGGGTGGCCAATATTGTGCCCGTGCCTAAGAAAGATGGAAAAGTCCGAATGTGTGTGGACTATAGAGACTTGAATAAAGTTAGTCCGAAAGATGATTTCCCTCTACCATATATTGACATGTTTGTAGATAATACATCTAAATTCAATGTCTTCTCATTTATGGACGGATTTTCCGGATATAATCAGATCAAAATGGCACCCGAGGATATGGAGAAGACAACATTCATCACACCTTGGGGAACATTCTGTTATCGAGTGATGCCCTTCGGTTTGAAGAATTCCGGAGCCACGTATCAACGAGCTATGACTACCTTGTTTCATGATATGATGCACAAGGAGATCGAGGTGTATGTTGATGATATGATTGCAAAGTCGAGAACGGAAGTTGAACATGTTGAGCACTTGTTGAAGCTTTTTCAGCGTTTGAGGAAGTACAAACTGCGTCTGAATCCGAACAAGTGTACATGTGGAGTCCGTTCCGGAAAGTTATTGGGCTTTATTGTTAGTGAAAGAGGTATTGAAGATGATCCTGCCAAGGTCAAAGCAATACAAGAGATGCCTGCGCCCAAAACTGAGAAGCAAGTCCGAGGTTTTCTTGGCCGCTTGAATTATATTTCCAGATTTATATCCCACATGACTGCCACATGTGCGCCAATATTCAAACTCCTCCGGAAAGATCAGCGTCATGATTGGATCGAAGATTGCCAGAAGTCCTTTGACAATATTAAGGAGTATTTGTCCGAGCCTTCGATTCTGTCTCCGCCTGTGGAAGGGAGACCCTTGATTATGTATTTGACAGTTCTTCAGGACTCTATGGGTTATGTCCTAGGTCAGCAAGATGAATCAGGGAAGAAAGAGTACGCTATCTACTATCTGAGTAAGAATTTCACTGATTGTGAGTCTCGATACTCAATGCTTGAGAAAACATGATGTGCTTTGGCTTGGGCTGCTAAGCGTTTACGCCAGTATATGTTGAATCATACGACTTGGTTGATATCCAAAATGGATCCAATCAAGTATATCTTTGAGAAGCCTGCTTTAACTGGGAGGATTTCCCGTTGGCAGATGTTGTTGTCTGACTATGATATCGAGTATCGAGCTTAGAAAGCTATTAAGGGTAGTATCTTGGTTGACCACTTGGCACATCAACCAATTGAGGATTATCAGTCTGTTCAGTACGACTTCCCTGATGAGGAGATTCTATATTTGAAAATGAAAGATTGCAATGAGCCTACGCTCGATGAAGGGCCAGAGCCTGGTTCCCAATGGAGCATGGTGTTTGATAGCGCTGTAAATCAATATGGAAATGGTATTGGGGCATTGCTATTACTTTTTAGGGCACACATTTTCCTTTTACAGCAAGGTTAAATTTCAAATGCAAGAATAATATGACGGAGTATGAGGCCTGTATTATGGGTTTGGAAGAGTGTATTGATCTTAGGATCAAGCATCTTGATGTTTATGGTGATTCGACCCTTGTTGTTAATCAAATTAAGGGTGAATGGGAGACGAATCAGCCTGGCCTCATCCCATATAGATATTATGCGAGGAGGATTTCAACGTTCTTTACTGAGGTTGACTTCCATCATATTCCTCGAGATGAGAATCGGATGACAGATGCTCTTGCTACGCTTGCTTCGATGATTGTGGTGAAGTTCTGGAATGAAGTCCCCAATATCACTGTGATGCGCTTGGATTGACCAGCTCATGTATTTGCAGTAGAAGAAGTGCAAGATGATAAGCCATGGTATTATGACATCAAATGTTTTCTTCAGAGTCAGATTTACCCGCCTGGGGCATCTGTTAAAGATAAGAAAACTTTGAGGAGATTATCTAGCAGTTTCTACCTCAATGGCGATGTGCTGTATAAGAGGAATTTTGACATGGTTCTGCTAAGATGCGTGGATAGACACGAAGTAGACCTGTTGATGACTGAAGTCCATGAGGGTTCATTTGGTACTCATTCCAATGGACATGCCATGGCAAAGAAGATGTTGAGAGCAGGCTACTATTGCCCGATAATGGAGTCTGACTACTGCAAGTACGTGAAGAAATGCCATAAGTGTCAGATTTATGCGGATAAGATTCATATTCCCCCGACACTTCTGAATGTGATTTCATCACCATGGCCTTTCTCCATGTGGGGAATTGACATGATTGGCATGATAGAGCCAAAAGCATCCAATGGTCACAGGTTTATTCTCGTAGCAATTGATTACTTCACCAAGTGGGTTGAAGCGACATCATATGCAAATGTGACTAGGCAGGTGGTTGTGAAGTTTATCAAGAATCAACTCATATGACGTTATGGTGTGCCACACAAGATCATTACTGATAATGGATCTAACTTGAACAACAAGATGATGAAAGAGCTGTGTAGCGAGTTCAAGATTGCACATCATAATTCTTCTCCTTATAGACCCAAGATGAATGGGGCTGTTGAAGCTGCTAATAAGAACATCAAGAAGATTATCCAAAAGATGGTTGTTACGTACAAAGATTGCCATGAGATGCTTCCATTTGCTTTGCATGGTTATCGTACATCTGTCTGCACTTCAATAGGGGAAACCCCTTTATCTCTTGTTTATGGCATGGAAGCTGTGCTCCCCGTGGAGGTTGAGATCCCATAAATGAGAGTCTTGATGAAGCCAAGTTGACTGAGGCTGAATGGGTTCAGAGTCGTTATGACCAGTTGAACTTAATAGAAGAGAAGAGATTGACTGCCATGTGCCATGGTCAGTTATATCAGCAAAGGATGAAGAAAGCCTTTGATAAGAAGGTCAAGCCTCGTGTGTTCCGAGAAGGTGACCTCGTGCTCAAGAAAGTTTTTTCTTTCGCGCCTGATTCCAGGGGCAAGCGGACTCCAAACTA
Organism: Lathyrus oleraceus; assembly: GCF_024323335.1. Classification (NCBI taxonomy): domain Eukaryota; kingdom Viridiplantae; phylum Streptophyta; class Magnoliopsida; order Fabales; family Fabaceae; genus Lathyrus; species Lathyrus oleraceus. The sequence continues at coordinate 420,172,610 of NC_066581.1, forward strand.
TGAAGGTCCATATGTTGTTAAGAGAGCTTTTTCAGGTGGTGCTTTGATACTTACAACTATGGATGGGGAGGATTTCACTTGTCCTATGAATTTAGATGCAGTCAAGAAATACTTCGCCTAAAATAAAAACAGAATAGCTCACTCAGTTGAAAACCCGAAAGGGTGACTTAGGAAAAAATGAGCGTCTTGGTGGATGGAAAACCCGAAAGGGCGATCCAGGCAAAAGTTAGAGACATAAAAAATGAGTATATATATCCCGCTAGATTGAGTACCTCACCCTGGGGCAATCTAGGCAAAAATTAGGGATTTGGCAAGTAACTGCATCCTGATAAGACTTTGTTTTTCAACCGTCTTCTGTCAAAGATTCTCGCCCAGTCATCGTCAACCGAAGCTTCAAATACTTGGGATTTGAGTTGGTGGAGAAATGGTCATTATGTTCATTGTAGCCCTTTTCCAATATATATCACCCATTTCAAATTCGTAAAGATCCATGGAGTCTTGCCATTTGCAGACTACCATTCCATCAAATAAATTTGAACCTTTATCCAAATTCTTTGCACTCTTATTTGTTTCTGTTCAACAAATATTTGCATATTTTAATTGATAAATACCATTGTTTTAAAGTTTTTTTATATAAATTGTTTTTAAACAAAAGTGAACATTCATAATGACTCAAAGGATAATTGGAATGTCCTCAGCGCTCTCCCAAGGATAGTATGATCTCCAAAAGGGTAAGGCATTTGTTCATATTCCTAGCATATTTGTTATCCTCTCCATCATCTTTCAGGTTTGTCTCCTCAGTGAGCGCGAAAGAGATGATACACCACCAAATTCCCAAAGAGTCTGAAGTTTGGTCTCAGTTTTCTAGCCCCCTAATGAGTTTAGATCTGGAATCTGTGTTTTATCAATTATATGGTTGTCACCCCTTATGTGGATTGACTTAAAATCCCTTATAGATTGATAAAAATTGATATGCTTTCGGGGAAGTTGGTCTCCCTTCATTTTAGATTGGAAATCTCCCAGAGTGAGCAGGAAATCCTAACATGAGTGGATTTTTCAACAAGTAGATTTGTAGCTTGTTCCCAGCGGATTTGCATACATCGATCTCCAACAGGTTTGTCTACCGTTCATCCTCAGCAGGGTTGCTCGCTTTAGACTTCTTTAGTTGGTCACCAGCAGGTTATCTCCAACTGATCGCCTACAGGTTATCCCCGGTTCAGTCATTAGAAGTTGTTTCCCCAATGGAGTTTCCTGATCGGAGCTTGATTGCTGTTACTTCATCCTTCTCGGATAGTTTCCTCCTAGCAGAGCGGATGATGAAAATGTTTATTTTCTATCCCTAGTGGAGCGTTGTTTCTCTTCTCCTCGGCAGAGTTTATTTCTCCAGCAGTATGAGGAATTTTGATGGTTATTAGAACTTTTGTTGGATGGATTTTCCCTGTAGAGTTTCTTATCTTTTCTTGGTTTTTTCCCAGTAGAGTTATTTCTACGGTGGATCTTACCCATGTTTGGTTCCCCGCCAGCTAAGGCTCTACCTAACCCTAGTTTGGCTTTGGAACTCTGAGAAGGACGTGTTATCTTCTTCCCCAGCGGAGTGTGTGGTTCTCCTTCTTCGCAGCAAAGATATTCCTTCCGTAGTTAGAAGTGAATGTTGTTTGAGGTGTTTCTGTTTGGTGGTCGTCCCCCACAGAATTACACATCACCCCCGGATAAGATCCCTAGTAGATTTCTTCTTTGATTGACCTTATCCTTGTTTCGGCATACTGTTGGAAGATCCCCAACTTTGGTGGTAATGACCCTTTGCTTATTCCCAACAGCGGTCTCTAACCCCCGGTGATCCTGCTTGTTCCCCTAGCAGTGGTCTTTGTCCCTGGCAGCGACTTTTCTCGATCCTCAACGGTGATTGGTTTCCTGGTATTTGTTGCCCCCCACCAGATTGGATTTTCTTATGTGGGCCTAGCTTTCTCTTTTGAGATATTGTATCGGATGTCTGTCCATTGATTCTTGGACCTGTTTGTGTTAGATATGTCTGTTTGTCAGCATTAATCATACATAAACCAAGCATATGCCTGCATAATTATAACATTCAAATATTCATGTTGCATTCTTTGCCATATATCTTTGTTTGTTATCTCCTGCTATTTGGTGATACACATTTCCCCAAGCAGATGCTTGTGTCTGATCTCTCAATATAGAGCCAGCCCTATAGGCAGAAAGTGTCTATCCTTTCTACCATATTCCCCACTGGGTTATATCCTCATGGATGATTATTATTTTAGTTTCCTCCCAAAACATGTATTGGGAAGGAAGTACTCCCCTGAGTTTGTATCCTCATTGGGTTGAGTCCTGTTTTATTGTGTCTCTCTAGCTTGTTCCTAGATTGACTCATCTTGTTATTTCCCTTGCACTTCCCTGTGGTTCAGATGACCAATTGCTCAGTAAACAGTAATTGTTCATTCTCTCCCTAGTGGATGTTGTGGTTTACTACCTAGTAACCGGTAGTTGTAAACCCCATTTTGTCCCCTTGCGGAGTTAACCCTTGATTTTGTTCATCCTAACCGATGACGGTTACTCTCTTCTGTGGTTTTCTACCAAGTAACCAATAGATGTAATCCCCTCTCTGTTGGTTATCTCTAACTAATATTCAGTATTGATATCCCTTCATTTTTTGGAGTATACCACCCAGTAACCAGTGATATATCTCCTGGATCATTGCTTTTTATCAATGTATCCCCAACGAGTTATCTTTCATTTACCCTTATTTGGTAATGATTGTTTCTCCCCTTGACTGGTCATCATTCTATACTCAGTAGTCGGTATCCCGATGTCCTTTCTTTTCGGTCGGTTTATCCTTTATTAACCCAGTAACCGGTTGTGGATAATCTTCCATGCGAGTATATTATCTATGTTCTGACGGTAATAGATAATATATCTCATGCGCCCTTCTGTCGAAGACTTTTTCTTTCCAAGTTGAGTAAGATTTGTATTTCCTTATGGAATCGAATATCCATCCTATAATCGAGTTGCTTTTCCAACCCTCCTTTCGGATGATGAGTGTCTTGGAAATATTCCCCAATTCACGCCTGGTTGGTCACCTATTATATGCCCAGTAACCGGTATCCCTGGTGTTCCTTCCTTCTGCTCCCTATTATGACTTTTCGTCCCCTGCGGAGTCAGATTTTTCTGAGTGGAAATATACCATTTTAGGTCTTCCTCAGATGTTTTGGATGATTGATATCTCTCACCCTTATATCGGTCTTAGATATTCATTCTCCCCGAGCGTGTTGCTCTCTCACCCTTATACTGGTGTCTTGATCACATGTCTCTTTGAGCTTATTACCCTGTAACCGGTAATACCTCATTTGTTTCTTCCTCAGCTGGGTCCTTTATAGATATCCCCGCCTGAGCCCCTTAGAGGATTTTCCCCATCCGAGGCCGGATTTTTATCCGAGGTATCCTTCGTGGATAGTTTGTTGTATTGGCATATTCCCCAATACACGCATCTTTACGTCAGCTCGAGTCTTTCGATTGATTTATTTTCATGGAATCCCTTCGTGTCTCTCAGCAAGTTTCAAATTATGATCTGCTCACACATTTTATTCCCTTTTATTCCAGTAAAGTCCCTAGAGTCTTTGTTCCATTTATGAGTGTATTGCTCATATGGATTTTCAGTTTCTCCTGATTTCTTTTTCTTTGTGGACATATATCCCCACAGAGTATTAACTTTTGCATACACACATTTGCATCATGAGGTCTCTTAGGGACCAAAATTCATCTCTTTGTTATTATTTAAGCCCATTCTACCTCGTCGAGACGAAGATTTTAACCTTCATATCTCCGGCTAGAATGACCTTAAATAGGGGCATCTTTAAGACCCTAATTTTGACCCTAAGATCCCTCATGGCATCTTGGCTCCTTATCCCTTGGGTTGGGACTTATGTGAATGGTTTGAGACCACCAAGCAAGCTTGAATTGTATATTATTGCTTTTTTTATTTTTGTTTACTAACCAAAAGCACAAAAATATGTCACTAACTTGTTTTGTTTTGAAGCTTGAGCAGTCATGTGATTCAAGGCTCCTAGGAGGCCCCTATGCTCAAAGAAGGGCCAGATGAAAGTGAAAGCAAGAATAACAATGGTTCACAAATATCTCAATCATCATATATGACTCCCAAGTATCTCAATTTGTCAATTTGATCAAGATAAACCAAAGGGCTTGAGGATTGTTTCCCAAGGAAACCCTAATTCAGATGTGCATTGACTGTGCCTTGCTCATGAAGCAACCTCAACCCATGATCAAATACAATCAAGGGAAGTTCTTTCATTCATAATTTTATGCATATATGAACTCATGTGAGTGTCCTAAATCATTAATTCATTAAGATTTGAAGTTTGGACTTGAGAAGTTGATCAGTCAAATCATTTGACTATTTTGAAATCCACTTAGACCTAAATTTTAATTTGTTTGTCATATGAAGATGACCCCAAGAGAAAAACTGTTCTTAGGAACCATATGAACAACTTTCATGTTCATCAAAAATCCATTTGAAACATGGAAAGTCATCACTCATTTCAAAACATTATAGATCATTTTGACTAAAACCCTAATTTTGAGTAAACTTCCCAAGAACCTAACTCTCTCATTTTTCATGATTTTGAGGTGGTACCAAGTTCATTAGAAACTTTAAGATGTCTACTTCAATTGTTATGTTGGACAAAATTTCATAATCCTAAATGAAATACATGTGATAATACAAAACATTATAGGTCACTTTGGACCAAAGTCATTGAAATATGAAAAATTCCAACTTCAAGTGCCCATAAATTTCTCATCAAAACTCCAAATTATGCAAACTTTAAGTCCAAATTGATTTTCTTGAAAGTATCTACAACTTGGATGTTGAAGGTTTTGTCATTTGAGGCTTGCATCACTGAGACAGAAGGGATTGAAGTTGGTCCATTTTGGCAAAATTTCCATGTACATGTTTTGCACATTGAACTTCATGGTCTGTTTTCATTATTTCCCAAAACCAAATGTATTTTTGTTCAACATAACATTTGTTCCTCATGTCAAGACCTTTCCAACCATTACCCACATGCCCATGTTTCAATTTGGAACATGGCACTTTCGAAGAGGTGAAGTTTTGTGTTCATTTAAGGAAACCATGTTGAATCTTTGTGCAACAACTGATTCCATCAAATTTGCACGTCCAACTTCATTTGGCTGATGTTTAGCTTGCATTTTCAATTTCATTTAGGCCTCCCATGCGCCTATACAGGCCCATGCATGGAGGACCCAACTTCACATGCACACGAGTTTCTTCATGCCTTGCATCAGCCTTGCCTGTAAATAGAGTGCTTCATTCTCTTCAAACTTCAACCTAAAGGCGCCTGAAGTTCTGCACAAGTGAAATCCCAACCTCGATTAAAAGGAATTCTGAGTTTTCTTTTTTTCAATTTTCAACTTCATTGGTTGATCTTTGAACTTCAATTCCTGAACCTTGCTTCCTTGCCATCTTAAGAATAAGCTGCATCAAAGAATTGGAGTTGATCAAGTGTTTGAAAGCTGCACTTCAAAGGTTGTTAATCAAACTGTTTTGATTCGAAACTCCATGAATATTAATTATTTCTTGTGTTTTATGGTACCTCTGAAGTCCTCATGTGAGAGGCAATTGGTCTGTGCATTTAATTTTATGAATTGAGCAAACTCAGATTGAACGCCTCATTTTTCTATCTCAGATTTCTCCTTCTATGAGAGTCTAGAGTAGAGACTAAGGTTACAGGGTTGATGTACATCACCCCAGCTTTCTAATGATGTATGGATGGGGCATTATGGTGAACGTTTGAAAACCTGCAATTTTTGGCCGGAACGGTGAGTCTCACCGGAGAAGACGGTGGTTTCCACCACCGTACCCACGTGGACGAGTTCATGGCCATTGGATCTGTTACTTCTAATATAATCTGGACCCTTGAGTGTTATGACTTTTTTAAATGAAACGCGTTTCTCTTTTGATCAGGCCTACCATGAGCGCGCGCTTATCAGCCACTTGATACGCCACGTCAATTAATGAAACAAGATCATACGCTCCCTAATATTTGTTAATTTCTGAATTTCATTTTATTTTCTTTAATTCCTTTTTATTTTAAAAATTCATAACTTCTTTATTTGGAATCACAAAAATATGGGACCAATTGCAAAAAAATTCTCTTAAAATCTAGTTTCTAAAAACGATTTTTAATTATTTTTGTGATTCCGTTTAATATTTTTTTGTGAATTTTCTATTTTCTGGTTATTTTTAATTCATTTTAAATGCTTTCCAATATTCAAAAATGCCAAAAATATTTTCTTAACATCTTTGAATGATGATGAATCTATCAAAAATATTCTCATCAATTTCTTAATTGATTTGAGATTTTAGTTCAATTATGTTATATTTTCTTCATTTTTAATTGTTTAAAATTAGTTTCTGTTTTCAAAAAATGATGAAATTTTTTGTCAAACCTTGTTTGACCATGTTGAACTTATGATGATCCAATTGGGCTTTTCCAAGTTGATTTGAATTGGATTTGAAGTTTGACCTTTATTTGTTTATTTTAATTCAAGTATTATTTTAATTCCAAAAAATACCAAAAATATTTTCATTGTTTCTTGACTTCTAAGCTTCATCTCACTTTTGTTTACCATTGATTGATGTTGATTCCATTCATGTTTGATCAATGTGTGTTGGTTATGTCATTTGAATTTCAATTATGTACATTCCATTTCTTCATCTTTTTCTTCTTTTTTCTTTTTGACCAATGAGTTAATGATTGGTGGTTAGCCTTGACATATGAGAGGCTTAACCTTCTTTGATTCAAGTCAAATTCATCTTGATCAAAGATCAAATGAATTGGTTTGCATTAGAGATAAGTTGCTTCTTGGTCAAGCAAAAAACCTAAATCCATACAAGGTCATTCTTCTTTTCTTTTGGCATGGAAAGTTGTAGGAGCTTGGCTTACTAGTCATGATCTCTAACTTGTGTTTAACTTCCTATAGTTTTATTGACCGACCTCAGATAGGTGTGACTACTACATTAGTCCACTTACGATTGCTTAACATAGCGCTAAATTGCCTTACTTTGTGACTACTTTTCATTTGTAAATACAACTCACTCAATTGTTTTGTGGTTCCAATGACCATGTGTGTTAAAGCTTTTCATAAACATTAGCTATTAGGTTTGAGTTATCCTAGAGGTTGATATAATACTCACCTATATCCTTAGTGATGGATTATAAGTCTTCCATGCTTATTATAGGGTTAACCCCTCACTAGCATGTTGAAGCTCTCCTCACATGGTGGATTTGTGGTTTTAGGTTGAGTTTTCTCCCTTTGATAACAAAAGACCTTAAGGCTTTTGACCAATCAATTCACCAACTTCTTTTGAGATTTTTAGCCCGAACTACGAGGTTTTGATCCTACTTTTTTAAGATGGTACGTAGGCAATGGGTTTATCCATTCAAACACAAAATTGTAAATAATTTGCATATTCTACTCTCATCTCCCCAATCATGTTTGCACAAATATTTTCACAAATACCAACCTACCTTGCAACATTTATAAAAATGGCTCCCTTAGAGTACTAAGGATGTTTAGGGTACTTAAAACCTTCCCATTGCATAATCAACCCCCTTACCCAGATCTCTGACATTTTTATTAGTTTTTGATTTGATAAAACTTCTTGGTTTTTGTTCGCTTTCTAACCTTTCCTTTGGATAAATAGAAGTGCGGTGGCGACTCGAATTGTATGATTTACTTATGATTTAGTCAATAAATTTAAAGGTAACGAATACCCTTCTACCGGGATCCCTCCCAAAACAAACCCAATTAAAGAGGGTTAAGGAGGATGCCAATGTGTGATCCCAATGCTAGTGCATATGATGAAATTGAATGAGGGATCTTAGGGTCAAAATTGGGGTCTTACACAAGGCCAAGGAAATTTGACGTGACCTCTTAAGTATGACCCAACTTTTTGGTAGATACCTAGTATGAGATAGACGCAGTAGATAATGATATTACATGAAGGATGGAAATATTAAAAAGGATTGACTTCCAACGTGTCTCTTAGAACTGCTTCTCAACAAAGATCTCTTGCACAAGTTACCTTCCAACGACTTTTTCCCCTTCTAAATAAAGGAGTTGAATATTTGAAGGAAGGTCACCACTCAACAACCAACGAATTATCACCTAGAACAGGATGGAACATAACTTTGAGCTAAAGTTTTTATGACAGTTTATTGCACAAGTTCATAAGATTTCTTATCTTTGTATATCTTAGAAATCTTAAGTGGTTAAGAATCTTTGTGGTTGTTGTATATACTTATGATTTTACATTAAGTATAGTTGCTATATATTCTCATAAACTATTTGTTTAGAGTATAGGAATTGTCTTTCTAAATTGCTTAAGCAGTTGAAGTCTCTTGCCTGCGTTGTTAAGAAAAATAAGTATATTTATTGTTCACTTGAGTAGAAGTTTCTTTCTAGTGTGATTGAGTAGTTGAAGTCTCTTTCTAGTTGGCTTGAGCAAAGTGTAATCAATTTGATTATAGTGAAAATATCTTGTTGGATAAGGGAACTGGACTACTCTCTGTTTGATTATAGTTCATGACCATTGAGCTATTGGTTAGCTCAACATCAATAAAACTAGAGTCGCCATCGTACTTTTATTGTTTCCAAAGGAAAAGGGAAAATTATGAACAAAACCCAAAGATAAGAAGTTTTCAAATCAAAACTAATAAAATGTCAGAGATTACAAGTAAGGGGGTTGGTTACACAGACAGAATGTATTAGCATCCAAAGTGTCCTAGGTACTCCTAGGGAGCCCCCTTTGTGTGCAACTGTTTTAGTTGAAAAAGATGTTTGCTAAAAAATAGAATGAAAGGATGAGAAAATAATTCATTATTTATATTTTTGTATGTTTGACAAGACCTTTGGTCTTATGCCTACGTACCAACATAAAAATGAGGGATCAAAACCTTATAGTTCGTGGTAAAAATTTCAAAGATGGGTGGATTGGTTTTAACAAAAGCTTAAATATCTTTTGTTATCAAAGGGGGAATACTCAACCAAACATCCACTGATAATGAGGACTTTACACCATTTAAGAGGGAGGGTTCCAACTTGGATTCAATCAATAAGTATGCCACTAACCCCTAATAAATGGAAAGACTTATAATCAATATATCATGAAATGGGAGAATTATATCTCAACCAAAGATAACTCAAATCTAAATGCTCTCTTTTGAAAAGTTTTTAAAAGAAAAAGGCACAAATTGGCCAAAAGGATTAGATGAGGTTGTTAGTTCTTTTTGTGTTTTGAAATTAAAGTCAATGTGATTAGGTTTATTTAAAAGTTTGATTTAAGAAAAATGTTTTGAAAATCAATGGCATAAGGCCAATGTTTCTACTCATTAAAACAAGTCTAAGTTTGAAAATAAGAAACAAAGAAGTTTTTGAAAATGAGGGAGAGAATTTGAAATTAAAGAAGGTGGAGGAGATGAAGGGACTATCCTAGACAAGATTTAAAAGTGTAGAGTTTAAAAGATCTAACAAATGGGAAGCATCCATAAGACAAGAATATCAGATAGAAACCCATTTCCTTTGGACTTTCAAGCAAGCAACAAGCATAATCATCCAAGCAATTAATATGAAGACCAATGTTATCAAATAAAGATAACCAAGACATCCAAGCAAACACTCCAAAGAAATAATTTTTCAATGTCATTTAAATGTATAAGATGAAATATCTATTGAAACAACTCAAAGAGAAAGCAACAGATAAAAACAATAAGATCAAAATAACAACTTAAGCATAGAGACAAATATGTATCAGATAAATAAAGGAGAGTCTCAAGATTGCATTAGATGAATGGTATTGGCCAAGATAAAGTCTCAGATTAATGGCATTGGCCAAGAATATCCAAAGTAGAAGGATGTTGCCTACTCTAAGTCTAAGTATCAATATCAAGTCATAGACAGAGGTCCAATAGTCCACCAACATATTTTTATGGTTTTTATTTTTATTAAGTGTTTTAAGGTCCTAAGACCACAAATAAAACAAAATCACAAGCACAAATATAATACAAGCACAAAATATGGCTCAAGTGAGCAAAGTGAAGATGACTGAACCATAAACAAATTGCATGAATGTAAATGACAACGAATGATAAAGTTCATGAATTTAAATTGCATTAAGGTAAATGACATTAAAAATAAAGAAATATAAAGAAATGTTAGGGAAGAAGAAAAAAAATTTAAGTCATTTTTTCGAGAACACTTAACCATCCACTCATAAGCATGAAGATATGAACCTAGACATCAATCATGAGAAGGGCGCCAACTAGGATAAATCAACAAGTATGCCACTAGCTCTCACAAATGGAAAATAGGTTAGATCTTCACAGAATACCATGAGGAATGAGAGACTTAAAATCTCACTTACAAAAATGTTATGCCTTTTAGGACAAATTTAGCTCTATGTTAAGCAATCGTAATTGGACTTATGTAGAAGTCATAACTATCTGAGGCCGGGAAATAATAATATTGGTGTTAATGCATGCTAGAGACAAAGCGCATGTATGTGCCGCAGTCAAAGCGCATGTACAAAAGGTAATCAAGATCAAAGTCTGGGATTATAACGTGGACATGGGATCAAACGGCTTGAACAATGCCAATGCACCACCGGAGCCCTAGCTCCGGTCGTCTTCTCTGGCCATGTCACCAGACTGGTCAGGATCAAATTGTCACCCAAATTAATGGATGATACACTATTTTGAATAGAATATCACGAGGATCTCGAATATGACCTCCAATTTCTCCAACTCTCACTCTATAAGAAGATATGTGGAGTTGAAAATTGAGGTTCCATGATTGAGTTGCTTCGATTAAACCTCAAAGAAACTCAATCTCAATGCCTACATTGGTAGGACTTCAGCCAACCAAAAATTAAGCAGAAATGTTAAGAAATTAGTGAGAATTGAAGAAGGAAAGTTTGAGAAAATTCACCTTCAGTTGGTGACTTTTGAGCTAGATCTCAATGTAATTACACTTGGCCTTGCTTCCTCTTGCTTGTAGGAGATGATTGAGATGAAAAAGGATGTGAACCCTTGTATTTATAGTTCACAAACATAATTTGAACTAGAAGCTCGATTTTAAAGAAATCTTCAAGGTGTTCTTTCAATGGTGGCTATGGGATTGCTAGGTAAAGCTTGGGCAATGGTCCTTTCCAATTTAGAGGCAATGGAGCTCATTATATAGGCAATGCAAAATTCGTGCACAATTGATGTCAATATCATAACATGAAGCCATGCAAAGGTGTGTGAGAATTGAGTTCAAAAATTGCGAAAACAAACAATCCAAAGGAACTAGGCCCAAGTCCCTCAAATTTAATCCAAATGGAATGATCTTGGATGTTTTGGAAAACTAGCATGAAGGGGAACAACTTTTATGTTGGAACATTTTCCATTTCAAGCTTGGAACTTGATGAATTCTGACCTTGAAGTTTGATGAATTCTGACCTCGAAGTTGAAGTCGAATGACCCTTTTTTCCACCTTGAATAACTATTTCTATGAGCTTCAAATGAATTTGGTTTCTTATAAAAAGTAGTAGCTATTTCAATTATCTTAAATATGGTCACAAATTTGACACCATTTGGATCTATCATGATGGAGTTATGGATTTTAGAAGTTAAGGAAAATTGATTGTTCAATGATGATGGCCAAAATGGACCTATAATGTTTCCTCATGGCACATGACCTTGCAAGTGAAATTTCACCTTTATCAAAGAAGAAAAGTTGGAGAAAACATTGTTAATTTAATTCTGAAACTGGGATCATCTCCATATCGTAAAAAATGAGGAAGTTATGGTTCTTGGAAGTTGACCTTCTACCTAGGGCACAAACAAAATGACCTATAATCTTTCACCATAAAAATTGACTTTACAAGCAAAATTAGCTCTTGATGCCAACATAAAGGTTGTTTGCAGTGTCATAAAGAGTAACATTAACTTGTAATCATTTCATATGACAAAAGTTGTAGGAAATAGGGTCTAGGAAACCCTAGATTTGACCAGTTGACTTTTTTGGTCAACCTCCTTGAACCAACTTGCAAACTTGAAATTCTTTGGCTCTTTGGGGCTCATGGAGAATGATATATGCTTATGATGAAGTTAAATGAAGTTTACGATAATATCTTTGACCAAATTTTGAAGAAACATACTGAGGAAGGCACACAAGATACCTAGATGAATTAGGGCTTCCTTGACAAACAAGCTTCAAACTCTTGATGAATTCTTGATCAAAATGACAAATAAGGAACATAGGGATCCATATATGATGCTTAGAACCAATATCTACCTTTTCTTGCTTGATTCCTTACATAACACACTACAATAGGGATCCATATCCGAGGATGTGAATGTTAAAATATTTGTATCAACACGGTAGAATGGACTTAAATAACAACACCAAGAAACAAATTTTGGTTCCTAAGAGACCTCATGATGCATATGGTATGAATGCAAAAATAATATTTATAGGAAATATATTGCCACAAAGAAAAAGAATTCTGGAGAGACTGAAAGTCCACAGGAGCACAGTGCATTCTATAAGGAAAACTCATTGAGGAGATAAAGAATTTGGGGATGAAAGTTATGCATAGGCCAAGCTACAACTTATAAGACTGCTGGAGACACGAGGGGATTTCAATGAAAATATATTAATGGAAAGACTCAAACTGGGGGGAAAAAGAATCTGCATGCATCCGGATAAAACCAACACAGCAAAAAACACCCATCGGGGAAACATAAATTAGAACGAATCTTAAATACCCCAACCCAAAAGGAAATTTTATTTCACAAAAAAATACGAATCTAGATTCAACGGAGGAAGAATAACTTCAACGCAAGAGTAAAAAGAGGTATATTATCTACCACCTGTTATTGGGTAGGGATATAATACACTCGGGCAGAAGGACATCTGTTACCGGTTAGGGTAAACATATCAAGGATGACTCTTTGAAGAAAAATGAGGAATGTTCAATATCGGTAACTGGGTAAGAATATCCTACTGGGGAAAAATTAAGAACAATAGGATTTACGACTATCTGCAGGGATAGAAGACCGGAGGAAGAATATCCATTACAAGTTAGGGTAAACATATCAAGGACAGACTTGTCGAGAAGAATATTCGTTACGGGTTAAGATAAACATATTGAGGATAAACTCACAAAGAAATAGGTTTTACATCTATCGGTTACTTGGTAGAAGACCAAAGAGACATTATCTGTCACCGGTTAAGGTGAACATTGATAACACTGAAATTTACCGTATTTTCGACTTCGATTTCACATGCATTCTGGTTGTTTTATTGTTATTTTGTTGTGTTATTGCTATGTTTTCCTTTGTTTTCAGGTTTTTACTTTAATCGGAGCCCCGATCGAGAAAAGGAGTGAAAAAGAGCTAAAAACCCTAAAATTCAGCAATTTGTACTTGTGGCCTACCCCATGGCTGGCCCCATAGACCTTGCCATGACGTGTCCAAGCTCAACTACCCTCAATTGCCACGTTCCCCACTACTTCCACTAAGGCGCCTCAGATTGGCCTTGTGGCGGGCGCCACAAGAGGAAAAGTTTTCCCTCCCATTTTCAAGTTGAAGGGCATCCTTGTCATTTTCATCTTTTTACTTGCTTATAAATAGAAACTCGAAATCACTTTTACAATCATCCAAACTTAGAACAAAGGCAAACTCAGAGAAACTTTGTTTCACTTAGGCATATATTCAATATTTTAAAGTGGTAATCGCTTCGCATTGGAGTGTTACCAGAATTGTGTAATCAAGTCTGTGATAGAGTCTGTAATCGAGTTTCGAGCACTTTGGAAGGAAGTTAATCCTGCCGCCATTTTCATTTCCGCTTTGCAATTTATTCAACCCTCCGATTGGAGCAGGTTTTTATTACTTGTCTTTATCTTATTTATTTCCTCGCACTCGCTTTACTTTCGTTTATTTCCTCGCACTCGCTTTAAATTATTTATTTCCTCGCACTCGCTTTACTTTTGTTTATTTCCTCGCACTCGCTTTACTTTTGTTTATTTCCTCGCATCCACTTTAAATTATTTATTTCTTCGCACTCGCTTTAAATTATTTATTTCCTCGCACTCGCTTTACTTTTATTTACTTTCCGCACTCGCACTACTTTTATTTAAATTCCACACTCGCACTACTTTTATTTAAATTAATGCACTTATACTTTACCATGTCTAACTAAATTTATAAGGTTAGAATGTAAGGATCGTAATTGAACCGATAATCCGTACAGTTGTTCGTAGAAACACTTAAGGGCTATTTTAACTTCAACTTAAGTTTTCCCGCACTTAATTTCCGTTGGGTAAGATCGAAAGCCGTCCAACGTCTTTTTAAACTTAATTGTTTTTAACTATTTCAAAAACAGCGAAAGCGCTTTGTTTAGTTCATTAGGAGTTTTTAACTTAAAAAGAAAAGAGATTTTAAAACTATTTTCGGACGCGTTTATAAGTTTAGAGTCTGGTTCGGGAGAACCTCTTTTGGTTAAGAAATCCAGGTTATAATACTTTTCAACTTAGTCAAGATACTATATTTCTTAAAAATAGGTTTACTACTCTAACGCAATGCGCACCTTTTTATAAGTGACAATAAGAGGGTTTGATTAGAGAGTACAACTCGGTTCTGAATACGCGAAAGCGACAGTTTCAATTAGTTATTTTCAAAGTAGGAAACACTGCCCATAAGTAGCTCTATTAGCAAGTACATGGATTATTAATTGATTACGTGAATTAGATTCGACCCTGTCTTTATTAATTAATCTTTATTCAACACTTTACTTTTCATTGCACACTCCAAAAACACCTATTTCGATTGCCTTTGATAAACACCATAACAATAGATAACGATAGATTGACACTTGGTCTCTGTGGATTCGACAATCTTTTATATTACTCTGACGCGTTCGTATACTTGCGAAACACCGCATCAAGTTTTTGGCGCCGTTGCCAGGGACCAATTTCGTCAAATTTCATTTCCCTGTTGTTATATCGTTTAGACTTAGGCTATTTCCCGCCGGTCAATGCGAAGAACTCGTAGCACTGGAAGTTTAAGCTTAGTATACCCTCTGGTGGAACCTGAACGTTACGCTCGCGCACGTTTGTTCTTTCATAGGATTAAGAGAGCTATTGCCAAAGATCAAAACCAAAGACCTCTTAAAGATTTCGCTCAACCATCAAACGAAGAATTTAGTTCTAGTATAGTAAACCCAACCATCCCAGCTAATAATTTTGAACTTAAACCATCCCTGTTGCAACTAGTGCAACAGAGACAATTCGCAGGTCTCGCTACTGAGAACCCAAACCAACATTTAAAAATATTTCTTCAATTAGCAGACACTTTTAAAACCAATGGAGCTTCTCCTGAGGCAATACGTTTAAGATTATTTCCTTTTTCCCTCAGAGATAAAGCCCTATCATGGTTAGATTCCCTTCCACCCAATTCCATTACGACTTGGGATAACCTTAGAAGAGTTTTTCTTGCTAGATATTTTCCCCCAAGTAAAACCGCCGTTCTCCGAAACCATATAACTAGATTTACCCAAAACCAAGGAGAATCGTTGTTCGAAGCTTGGGAGAGATATAAAGAGTTGTTACGAGCATGCCCACATCATGGTTTAGAGAATTGGTTAATCATTCAAACCTTCTATAATGGACTTCACTATAACACGAAGATGACCATCGACGCTGCCGTAGGCGGTGTTCTGATGAACAAACCTTATCCTGAAGCTAGTGCCCTCATCGAAGATATGGCTCAAAACCATCAATCATGGGGAGTCGAACGAGCGACAGTAGAGAAGAAGGAAGCCCAAGGAAGAGTGCATGAACTAAGCTCTATAGACATGATGCAAGCTAAAATGGACGTATTAGCCCTCAAAGTCGAGCATATGTGCATAAACCCGAATACTGTAGCCGCAGTTTCATTGGATTGTGAGATATGTGGAACCAAAGGACACCAATCTGCAAAATGCAGTCTATTAAATGAAACCCACTATGAGCAAGTGAACTACACCCAAGGGAACCCATACTCGAATACCTATAACCCTGGATGGAGGAATCACCCGAACTTCTCCTATAAAAACAATAACCCTATCCAAAATAATACACCTCCGAGACCTAGTTATCAAGCCCCAAGATCAAATCAACCTATGCAACCTGTGCCACCAAAGCCGAGCCTTGAGAAAATTATGGAAAATTTTATCAGCGCTCAAACCCAACAAAACAAGGAGTTCATGAACCAAAACATTCATGTTAACGAATTGATTACTCAGTTAGGAACCAAGGTTGACCATATAGTTACTCATACTAAGATGCTTGAAACCCAGATCTCTCAGGTAGCTTTAAACCAAGCCCCTTAGACTACACCTGGAGGACAATTCCCTGGACAACCTCAACAAAATCCAAGAGGACAAGCCAATGCCATTACCCTACAAAGTGGGAACGCTTATGATGAGCCACCAAACCCTAGATTGAGTGAACCCGAAACTTCTAAGGAATGTATCAAACCCATGAACGAAGTAAAGGAACCAGAGGAACCTGAAAACCAGGAAGGTCGAGAAAAAGGAGGAGAACCTAAAGATAAAACTTACATACCACCCCCGCCATACAAACCACCTATACCATATCCGCATAGACTCAAACAAACCCAGATCAAAAAACAGTATCAAAATTTTATTAAAGTTATAGAAAAACTTCATGTAGAAATCCCTTTCACAGAAGCCATCACCCAAATAACTTCTTATGCAAAGTTTATCAAAGACATCCTTACCAACAAACGTAGACTTGACGATCCGAAGCCTTTGGAATGTAATGCTATTTCCGAGGACAAATTAGCAAAGAAAGATAAAGATCCTGGAAATTTCTCCATTCCTCGCCTTTTGGGTAATCATGTCATCGAAAGAGCTTTTCTAGACTTAGGAGCTAGTGTGAGCTTAATGCCTTTAGCAGTTTGTGAGAGGTTAAACTTAGGAGAATTACAGCCCACTAAGATGTCACTTCAGTTAGCCGATAGATCTGTTAAATATCCGATAGGCATTTTAGAAGATGTTCCTGTTAGGATAGGTCAGTTATTTATCCCTACTGATTTTGTTGTCATGGACATCAAAGAGGACAATGATATACTAATCCTTCTAAGTAGACCATTCTTATCGACTGCATGGGCTATAATAGATGTCAAGAAAGGAAAGTTGACATTTGAGGTAGGTGACGAGAAAATAGAATTTATACTTTCGAAATTTCTTATGGCACCTGTGATGGGAGACTCGTGTTATGCCTTAGATATCATTGATGAATGTGTTAGAGAATTAGAACAAAAAGAAATTATAAAAACAATTAAGTTACCACCAACTCTCATAAGGGAAGATGATGACTTTAAGAAACCCTACATCGATGATAACCTTTACGAATGTTTATCCCTTACTCCAGATCCCATGCCATGCCCTAAGAAACCAACCTTAGAACTTAAGGAACTGCCTAAGAACCTGAGATATGAGTTCCTCGATGAAGAGACGAACCGTCCAGTTATAGTTAGTGCTACCTTGAGCCAAGAGGAAACGAACCAACTTTTAGACGTTTTACGAAGATATCCCTCACCCTTAGGATATATTATCTCTGACCTGAAAGGTATAAGCCCATCCGTATGCATGCATCGGATTTCGCTCGAAGAAGATTCAAAACCCTCCAAAGAACATCAGAGAAGAATAAACCCTATAATGAGTGATGTCGTTAAAAAGGAAGTTCTTAAGTTACTTGAGGCAGGTATCATCTACCAGATCTCGGATAGTAAGTGGGTGAGCCCTATGCATGTAGTACCTAAAAAGGGAGGCATCACAGTCGTGCAAAATGATAAAGCCGAACATGTAGCAAAACGTTTAGAAGGAGGATGGCGGATGTGTATAGATTATAGAAAATTAAATAAAGCAACTAGGAAGGATCATTTCCCTTTACCATTTATAGACCAAATGTTGGAGCGTCTAGCCAGACACTCTTACTTCTGTTATATAGATGGATACTCTGGATTCTTCCAAATACCTATCCACCCAGAAGATCAAGAAAAAACTACCTTTACATGCCCTTATGGAACTTTTGCCTACAGACGAATGCCATTCGGCCTCTGTAATGCCCCAGCTACTTTCCAATGCTGCATGATGTTAATATTTGCAGATTACCTAGATGGTATCATGGAAGTGTTTATGGATGATTTCTCGGTTTGCGGATTTGATTTCCACAATTGTCTTGCTAACCTTGAGAAAATCCTGGAGAGATGCGTGGAGGTGAACCTCGTGCTAAACTGGGAAAAATGTCATTTCATGGTAACCGAAGGGATAGCTTTAGGACATATAGTTTCTGAAAAAGGTATAGAGGTAGATAAAGCTAAAATAGAAGTTATAGAAAACCTAAAACCACCAAAAACCATCAGAGAAGTCTGAAGCTTTCTTGGACACGTTGGATTGTACCGGCGTTTTATTAAGGACTTCTCCAAAATAACCAAACCTTTAACTGGACTTTTAATGAAAGATGCTGAATTCATTTTTGATGAAAAATGTAATGACGTATTTAATCTTTTAAAGCAAGCATTGATCTCAGCACCCATTATGAAACCACCTGATTGGTTAGAACCTTTTGAGATAATGTGCGATGCTAGTGATTATGCAGTTGGAGCCGTTCTAGGACAAAGGAAAGATAAAACATTACATGCCATTTATTATGCCAGTAGAACCCTAGATGCTGCCCAGCTTAACTACGCAACAACTGAAAAAGAATTACTCGCTGTAGTTTTCGCTATAGACAAATTTAGATCTTATCTAGTAGGAGCAAAAATTATAGTTTACACCGATCATGCTGCCACTCGTTACATATTAAGTAAAAAAGATGCCAAGCCCAGGTTACTCCGATGGATTCTATTACTACAAGAGTTTGATTTATATATAAGAGATAAAAAAGGCACTGAAAATGTAGTAGCCGATCACCTTTTTAGGCTAGAACATCTAAAACCAGAACTAGTACCCATAAATGATGATTTCGCCTATGATAGACTGATAGCTAGAGTAGAAACCATTGAAGATAATAAACTAAGCCCTCATGAGCATCCCAAAAATTCCTTAGCAATAAGTAACATACCCTGGTATGCAGACTTCGTTAATTACCTAGCTGCTGATATAGTACCCCCTGATCTTGACTACCGCCGCAAGAAGAAATTCTTCCACGATGTGAGAAACATCTATTGGGACGAACCACTCCTTTTCAAAAGGGGTAAAGATGGAATTTTTCACCGTTGCGTTCCAGAAGAAGAGGTAAATAGTATTATCGAGCATTTTCATTCTGCACCTTATGGTGGATATGCGAGCACCTCTAAGACATATGCCAAGATTCTTCAAGCTGGCCTATTCTGGCCTACCATGTGGCGTGATGTCTATGCTTGCATTGTCAAATGTGATAGATGCCAACGCACTGGAAACATTTCAAGGCGTGATGAAATGCCTCTAAGAAACATTCAGGAAGTAGAACTCTTTGACGTATGGGGTATAGATTTCATGGGACCTTTCCCAACATCCTTAGGAAACAGGTATATCTTAGTAGTTGTAGACTATGTGTCTAAGTGGATTGAAGTTATAGTTGCACCCACAAATGAAACTAGGGTAGTAATCAAACTATTTAAAAACTATATACTCCCTAGATTTGGAACACCACGTTTAGTCATAAGCGATGGAGGATCACACTTCATATCGAGAATATTTGACAAACTTTTAAGAAAATATGGAGTTAGGCCTAGAGTAGCAACACCATACCACCCATAGACTAGTGGCCAAGTAGAAGTATCTAATAGGGAGATAAAACAAATCCTAGAGAAAACTGTTTCTATTTCTAGGAGAGACTGGTCTCATGAGCTTCAAGAAGCATTATGGGCCTACAGAACCGCTTTCAAAACCCCTATAAGAACTACTCCTTATCAACTAGTTTATGGAAAATCCTGTCACTTACCGTTCGAATTAGAGCATAAGGCCTATTGGGCCATTAAAACTTTGAATTTAGACTACCTAGCCGCTGGAGAAAAGCGTACCCTAGACATTCATAAACTAGAAGAACTTAGGCAATCTGCCTATGAGAATGCAAAAATATATAAAGAGAGGACAAAATCCTATCACGACAAAAGAATAGTAAAGAAAAACTTCAATATAGGCGATCCTGTTCTCCTTTTCAACTCTAGGTTAAGACTCTTCCCTGGAAAGCTACGTTCAAGATGGACTGGTCCTTTCGAAGTATCCAAGATTCTAAGATCCGGAGCCGTAGAAATCAAGAATGAAACCTATAGTCTATTCATTGTAAATGGACAAAGACTGAAGCTCTACGAAGGAGGAGACATTCCAGCATACTACTCAAGCTACACCCTGATTGATCCACCAATTCCTACTACTACAGGTGTATAAATTCTAATCGTCAAGCTAATGACGTTAAACAAGCGCTGCGTGGGAGGAAACCCATGGTTTTTCTTTCATTTTACTTTTTCGCATTTATTTAATTTTTATTTTTTTTATTTTATCATATTTTGCATTGAGACTAAAATTTGAATGGTTTGCACTTTCAGGATCACTTTCTTAACTTTTACAGGATGCAGAATTTCAATGATATGCACGTGGCCTATAGAGATAATGCTCAGAGAGAGCGCTACATCGCTCTGTATCAGCGCCCTATGGCACCCACACGTTATCCTGATCAGCACTGTATGGAGGCACTGGGTATCGAGCCGAGTATCCTATTCCTTAGCCACCAGCTTCACTGGGACGAGTTTGCTGATGACTTGACTAACACCTACAGGAACCTGATATTGGAGTTCCTGAGTTCATTTGACAATGACCCATACTCTGGACCAGATGGGTATGCTGCTTTCAGGCTCTTTGGAGTTGAGTACTCTTTCACCCAGAAAGAGTTCGACGACCTACTGGGTTTCCAGACCACTCCTGATGCTATCCCGGGGACACCTATGGGATATTTTCTGGGTAAGGAGGTTGAGAAGTTTTGGAGTGATATCTCAGGTGGCGGAAGCCAGGATCCATCTACGCAGCTATCTCATGTTATACATAACCCCACCTTCAGATACTTTCAGATGATATTGGCACATTCCTTTCTGGGAAGGCCGGATGTAGAGACATTACTGAGTGAAGAGGAGATTTTCCTACTATTTTATGCATCCCAGTCTCGCCCAGTAGCATGTGGGAACTTTTTGTTATATAGTCTCAGCGGTATCTCCAGATCTACTGAAGGAGTCATCCATGTGGGCGGAAACATCACACAGATTGCTGTCGCTTTAGGTTTGTCTCGCAAGCTGTCACATCTTCGGATATACTGTGGGTACACTACCATGGACATCGACTTCTGTTTGACCAGAGGGTTGATGAGGAGAGCCTCTTTCCACTCATGTTAGTTCCGATTGCTGGTCGGCAGCGAGGCTATCCATTATTTCACACTGCCAAATCCTATGATGACCAGTGTGCATGATCCAGCGAATTGGAGTTATGCTCTAGAGGGCCAGGGAGAGACCGTCGAGGAGTCGAGATCACCACCCATTGCTGAATACACGCCTACACCACCATCTCCCAGGATCACTGTTTTCTCTAATAATCTTTCATTGCAGACCCCTAACATCCGCACTCAGATTGCTGAGTGTCGTAGAGAGATCGCAGAGCTTAGACAAGAGGTGGCTGACCTCACTTTACAGATGGGAGTGTCTGATCTCACCCATGCTACTGAAGCCGACTGTCTATATCAGGAGATCGCAGAGCTCAAGCAGGAGGTAGCCATGCTTCGTGGATCCACTCAGGAAGACGACATCCCTACTATATGATCTTACCATTTCATCTTATTTTATCTTCTTTTTTTATATATTTCTCGTATTTACATAACTCATTTTATATTATCGCATTTGGAATATTATATAAACTATGTCTATACATTGATATTTCTACTTTTATCTATATATGTCTTATGTTTGTTTTTTTTGCATTTTTTATTTTATTTTAGTTATTTATTTATTTATTAGTCTAATAATTAATTTTTGTTTCATTTTCTTTTTTATTTTTACTTTTATAAAATTATGCAAGTCAATGATGCTAGGAAAATCACAAGACAAATGCTATCCGGACCCCTCAAAGCCAAAAGACAAGAGAAGCCCAAACCAAAGGACCAAAATCCGGCCCAGCCAGATTTTATCTGATTAACAACGAAAACCGAATCTCCATAGACGTCAAGATATTTGATTTTGAGATTAATGGCCTCTTAGAGCCTTATAATGCGAGCTTCATACTCATCCATATTATTTGTACCTTCGAAGGTCAATCTAGATGTAAATGTAAAATGCATGCCTTGAGGAGTAATAATCACTGCCCCAATTCCATTACCATAAGAATTAACAACTCAATCAAATACCATGCCCCAACGGAACCAGGTTCAGGCCCTTCTTCAAGAAATTGTTCATCACAATCTTTCATCTTCAAATATAAAATCTCTTCGTCAGGGAAATTAAACTGCACTGACTGATAATCTCAATAGGTTGGTGAGCCAAAAGGTCATCCAAGATACTACCTTTAATAGTTTTTTGAGCTCGATATTCAATATCATACTCAGATAACAACATTTGCCAACGGGAAATCCTCCCAGTTAAAGTAGGATTTTCAAATATGTACTTGATTGGATCCATCTTGGATATCAACCAAGTAGTATGATGCAACATATACTGGCGCAAATGCTTAGCAGCCAAAGCCAAAGCACAACATGTCTTCTCAAGCATAGAATACCGAGACTCATAATCAATTAACTTATTACTAAGGTAGTAAATATCACATTCTTTTTTATCATATTCATCTTGCTGACCAAGAACACAACCTATACTCTCTTCAAGCACATTCAAATACATGATCAAAGGTTTTCCTTCAGCGGGAGGAGACAAAATCGGAGGCTCAAGCAGATATTCTTTGATACTTTCAAAATATTTATGGCAATCCTCGGTCCAATCACAAGACCGATCTTTCCGAAGGAGCTTGAATATAGGCGCACATGTGGCAGTCATATGCGATATAAGTCTTGAAATATAGTTCAAGCGACCAAGAAAACCTCTGAATTTCTTCTTAGTTTTGGGCGCATGCATCTCTTGTATTACTTTGACCTTGGTAGGATCAACTTCAATACCCTTTGTAAGACCCCAATTTTGACCCTAAGATCCCTCATGCTATTTCCTCATTTGCATTGGCTTTGGGATTAAATCTTAACATCCTCCTTACCCCTCATTTATTGGGTTTGCATTGGGAGAGATCACCAAGCATATTTGATTCTATCATACTTTGTTTTTATTTGTTTACTAACCAGAATACAAAAAATATGTCCATGTATAGCTTTGTTTCTTTTGTAGGTAGTGTGTGCATCCATCTGGGCCTCATCAAGCTCACAACTAGGGCTTGAGACCCTCTTGACAAGAGATCAATCAAGGAAAGGTTCAAAATGGTTCTAAGAATCATATATGGATTCCCATGTTCTTCATTTATCATTTTGATCAACAATTCATCAAGAGTTTGAAGCTTGTTTGCCTTGGAAGCCTTAATTCATCTAGGTATCTTGTGTGACTTCCTCAGCAAGTTTCTTCAACAATTGGTCAAATTTATCAAGTATAATTCATTATACATCATCTTATGTATATATGATCCTCCATCATCCCTAAAGATCAATAGAACTTCAAGTTTGCAAGTTGGTTCAAAGAGGTTGACCAGAGAAAGTCAACTAGTCAAAACTGGGGTTCCCTAGACCCTATCTCATACAATTTTTGTCATATGAAAATTACTCAAAGATAAAAGTTACTCTTTATGACATTCCAAACTATTTTTATGTTTACATCAAGAGCAACGTTTTCTTGGAAAGTTACTTTTTATGGTGAAAGATTATAGGTCATTTTGTTAGTGCCCTAGTTAGGAGGTCAACTTCAAAGGACCATAACTTGCTCAATTTTTATGATATGAAGGCCATCTAAGTTTCATGATCAATTTCTAGATGTCTTCTCCAACTTTTATTGTTTGGGAAATCTCAAAATTAACTTGCAAGGGCATGTTCCAAGAGGAAACATTATAGATCATTTTGGACAATCATCATTGAACAAGTAATTTCCCTCAATTCTAAAATGCATAACTCCCTCGTGCCAAATCCAAATGATGTCAAATTTATTTACCAATTTGAAGAGGGATGAAAGAGCTACAACTTTGGTGAAGAAACCATTTTTATCTAGAGCTCATAGCAAACGTTATTCAAGGTGGAAGAAGTGGTCATTCGATTTGGTACTTAGAAAATTTTCAATCATGTTTGATTTCTCCAAATTCCACCTCAAAATTTATCATGATCCAAGCTCCAAGTGAAAAATTATTCAACATCAAAGTTTTTCCCCTTGATGTAACCTTTCGATAAAGTCTAGGATCATTGCATTTAGAGCATTTTGCAAGGACTTGCGCATGGTTAATTTTCATGGTCCTATTTGGATGATTTTCATGAACAAACTTCAATTACAATTGCATGGCCTCATGTTAAGCTTTCAACATCATTCTTGCACATTTGTGGACCTTTTCCAATCATTTCATGGGCCTATCACACGCCCATGCAAGCATGCGCCAATAGTTATAAATTTCTTCAAAATTTTCAAGGGTGTGAAAAGCAATGCCAAACCCTATAAATACATTGCCATTGTGATCAGAATGAGGACCCCTTTGCCCAAGCTTTGAACTGCGTCTTCCCTAACCTCCATTGATAGGATAACCTTGAGGATTTCAATTGGAATCGAGATTCAATTCCCATTCTTTTTTGGGATTGAAACTCCAAGGATCCAAGCCTTTTGATCATCCCTTTCATCTCCTGCAAGCAAGTAGAAGCAATCCCAAACCAATTAAGGTCCAAATCGAGTATCATCACTATAAACAGAAGGTGAATTTTGTGAAACTTTCTCTCTTTGATTCTCTCTCAATTCTCCATCATTTCAAGTAATTTTTGGTTGGCTGAAGTCCTACCAAAGTATGCAACAAGATTGAGTTGCTTTGAGGCCAAATCAAAGCAACTCAGATCATGCACCTCAAACTTCAAGTCGAAGTATCTTTCAATATACTTCGAATTGGGTGAAATTGAGGCCAGATTCGAGCCCTTGAGCATTTTTTCTTTAAAATAGTATACTAATTTTTTATTTTAGTGGTGATTGGTGGTGGGCCAGTCCAATGAGGTCCACAGGAGAAGAAGACCGGAGCTAGGGCTTCGGCGGTGTGTTGACATCTTCCCAACGACTTCATCATGTTCAAATGTTTTAATCCTGACTTTCGCTTCTGATTAGCACACGTATACACACGTTGACTGTGGTATACGACGGAAGCGCGCGCTTGGCCATCAGATCTGCAACCTTAATTAATGAAGGAGATCTGATGGCCCTTGTTTTTTTGTCATTTTATTTTGTTTTTTGATTTTTCATTTAATCCTCTTATTTTATTTCATTCATAGAAATTTCATTTTTAATCCAAAAAATATGGGACTTTCACCAAAAATATTTAAATACTTTTCTCTTTCATATTTTGAATTACAATTTTTTATTTATTAATTTTGATATTTTTAAGGAATTAAATGTTTTTGTTCATTTTTTTAATTGTTTTAAAATACTCCTGACTTTCCAAAAATTATGATTTTTTTTGTCTAAGGTCCTTTGACCTTGTTTGACCTAGGATAAGTCCTTTGACCATTTATTTTGTGTTTTGAAGGGATTTGAGGTTTTGTCCATATTAAAATGCATTTTAATTCACTTTTAAATTGATATTCAATAGATTAAATGTTTAGAAATTATGCTGAGACATTTTAATGGTCTTATGATGTTTGACTTTCTGTTTGGGCATTGGTCATAGTTGATTTGACTTTTGTTTAATCAATACCATTGGATTTAGGGGATTGATGAAATGTACATTTTATCTCCCAAATTGAATAGATGGTATTGATCATATGCAATTCCTCCCATGATCAATTTGTGTTTCTATTTCCCCTCCCCTCTTCATATTCATCCCTATTATTTCCCAACCTTCATTTGACCAATGATTTCTCTAATGTATAAATGCTAGTTGGTTCATCAATGACATTGTGTCAGATGAATCCACACAAGTCTGACTGAGATAGGCCATTCCCATTTCTTTTAGTGTGTGGTATATTTTAGGAATTTTGTTGTTTGTACTAAATCTCTAACATGCATTAACACCTATGTTTTTATTGCCCGGCCTCAGATAGCTGTGACTGTTGAATCTAAGTGTTGGCGGCAATTTTGGTAAAACAAAGAGTGTTCACAAGATGTCATGTGTGATGTCTTAACATGAGATATCCTATGTACCTGTTGGAGTTAAAGAACATGTGCAAGCAGGATTGTTTCAGAATGCCATATACAATGACAAGGCTTCTGATATTGGTTGTACCTGCTGGAGCTTAACTGGAAGACATGTTCATGCAGCGTTGTTTCAGATGACATACACAATGTCATGGTATCTGATATGGCTGTACCTGCTATAAAAGGAAATTGGATTATGCAGGATTTTTCCAGATGTCAGACCCGATGTCATGACATCCTGTACACAGAACATTCAGTATGAATGTTTGGTGTTTTATGATTGCACAATTAATGGCAATCATTGGTTGATTGAAGATATGGCTAGCTGGCGCATTCTATCAGGGATTTTAACCAGATTTACTTATTTTCCAGGAAGATCTATATAGCTGTTTTATAAAGATTTGATTGGAAAATATATTTAAGGTTCTCAAGATGTCCGATGTTTCTATAAAAAGGGACTCAAAAAACCTGTTTGTACACATAACCAAGACTGAGAAAAATTTAGAGAGAGATCTAGGGTTTGTGTTTGTAGGTCATTCAAGTCATGCATTTATGATTGAATTGGACTGATTTGGCTTCTTGATCAAAGTTTTGAAGAAAGATCAAGAGTGTGTCTTCTTGATTGAAACTGTGAAGTAAAATCAAGAGTTTGTAATTGAAAAGTATTTTCTTTTCACAAGGGATTGTTGTTTAAAATCACGGGTGTGTGATTGTAAGGGAAGTGAGTGGGTTCTCATATCTAAGAGTGCTTAGGTAGAAGTTGCACGGGTAGAGATTATGTGAGAAAGACTGTAACTTGTTGAAGTGTACGGATAGTCTTTGAACTAATTCTATTATAGTGAATTTCCTTCATGGCTTGGTAGCCCCCAGACGTAGGTGAGTTGCACCGAACTGGGTTAACAATTGCTTGTGTGATTTGCTTTTTAATTCTGTTTAATTATCCATTGTGTATTAACAGATATTAGTGTCGTGACATTTCCTTCGACATCTTATATCTGATACCAGAATTTCAGTGACTTCTACATAAGTCCAATCATGATTGCTTAACATAGAGCTAAATTTGACCCTTAAGGCATATCATTCTAGTAAGTGAGATTGTAAGTCTCCCATTCTTCATGACATTGTGTGGGAACTTGACCTTTTCTCCATTCATGGGAGCTAGTGGCATACTTGTTGGTTTATCCAAGTTTGAGCCCTTCTCATGGATGATGTCTTGGTTCAAGGATTCATACTTTTGAATGATTAGTTGAGTGTTCTTTGAAGAATGACTTAATCAATTAAAAATCACCACTAACATTTGACTAACCATTGACTAATTCTTATTAATGTTGTTTTACTTTCAAGTCATTTACTTTATGCACTTTAAATTTCAAGTACATTTATCATTCATTTCCATTTACATTTCATGCAACTTGTTTAGGTTTCAAGTCCTTTTCACTTGGCTCATTTGAGCCATATCTTGTGATTGTATATATTGTTTGTTTGTCTTTTTTTGTTTGTGGTCTTAGGACCTTAAACCATCTAATAACAACAAAAAACCCTAAAAAAACATTTGGTGGACTATTGAGATTTGATCTGAACTCCTGGACTTAGAACTAGGCAACATTCCCTATGCTAAAGGACTTGGTCAATGCCAAGATTTGAGACTAACCTATCTTTGACTATGCCTTCATCTGGTGCAAGACCTTGGATCCCTTTGATTCATTTTCTACTCATTCTTTGTGCTTAATCGTTATTTTGTTATTATTATGTATGAGTTTTTGTTCTGAGTTGATCAAGGAATATTTCATCTACTACATGGGAAGATAATGAAGACTTCTAGCTATTAGAATGCTTGCTTGGATATTATGTATATCCCTATTTGATGCCTTGATCTTCACATGATGCATGGATATTTCTTATTTCTTATTGCTTATTGCTTGTCAAAGTACAAAGGAAAATGGGTTTCTATATGACATTCTTGTATATTGGATTGCAACTCATTGGTCAGATTTGTTCAACTCTTAAACTTTTAATTTTTGCTTAGGGTAGTCTCTTCATCTCCTCCTACTTCTTTAATTTCAAAATATCTCCCTCTTTTCAAAAACATTCTTTGCTTGTGATGTCAAACTTAGACATGTTTTAATGATTATAAACTTTGGCCTTATGCCATTGAATTTCAAACTTTTTCTTAAATCAAACTTGTAAATAAACTTAACCATATTGACTTAAATTTCAAAAGACAAAAAGAACTAACAACCCCATTCAAATATTTGGCGTTTGGTGCCATTTCACTTAAACTTTTGTTAGAATCAATTCACCAACTTCTTTGAATTTTTTACCACGAACTACATGGTTTTGTTCCCTCATTTTTATGTTGGTACGTAGGCATAAGACCGAAGGTCTTGTCAAAAACAAAAATATAATCAATGAATTCTTTTCTCATCCCCATACACTCTAATTTCATCAAACATCATTTATACCAAAAAAGATATGCACACAAAAATGGCTCCCTATGAGTACCTAGGACACTTTGGGTGCTAGCACCTTCCCTCTGTGTAACCAACCCCCTTATCTATAATCTCTGGCATTTTATTAGTTTTAATTTGAAAACTTCTTATCTCTGGGTTTTGTTCGTACTTTTCCCTTTTACTTTGGAAACAATAAAAACGCGGTGGCGACTCTGGTTTTATTGACATCAAGTTTATCCATAACTTGATGGTGACGAATTTACCGTAACAGAAATTAAGTGGCGACTCTGCTGGGGAGTAGTCCTCAATGGGTTTAGCTTACTTTTTGTGTGTATATTTGTATATTTGATTGTTTGTATACATTGTTTGTATGATATATTCTGTCTATTGTGCTTGGCGATCTCTATGTGGTGAGATAAGTTCTAACCCGGACTTGAGTGCAATTAATATAGGAGGATGGTATAGTCATGTTCAACTTGTGTAGAGTAGCCCTTAACAAGTTGGCTTGAGACCCATCTACTTAGTGGAGATCCCCTTGAAATTGTTGATGTCATATGAGTTAATCATGGATAGGCATTAGTCTTTTCGACCTGGGAGTCCGAGAAGTTGAGTACCTTAGAAAATTTGACCCAACTTGGCCTATTTAGAACGTAGTGCTGAGACTGTTCAAGTGTAGACTTGATAAGAGTTGTTACGCGATACTAAACTCAAACGAGTTTTTCTTGAGAATATTATGGGTTGATGAGTCAGTCATCCTAACCTATAATATTCGATAGATGGGATCAAGACTCTAGGAACTTATTAGAACATGACCTACATGTTTTTATCCTTAGTACACTCCTTTGGGATGGTTCTTAACCTGATTCCATGCTCGTGACTCGCAACAAACCCTTTCATTCTCGGTTAATTCGATCAAGTCTCATCAATATCAATGGAACTTGGGTGTTGATAAGGTGAAAACCATAATCCACCAAAATGGATGATTGATCTTGACGATGACTTGATCCATCCCTTGACCTTTGTTTGTGTTTTCCTTGTGTGTCAACCCTTGTGTGTGATTGTTGCATTCATGCATACATGCGCATCATAACATTCATCATAGAAATACTAAGAAGTACAGTTAAAAATTACCTGATTTGAAGGAATTAAGGAAATTGTGATTCTTTGTATTAGATCCCTTGGACTTCAAGCAACGTCATGGGAAGCTTTTGTCCGTATTATCTACTGATGTGGTTGAAAGCCTTATGAGTGTTTTGGTGCAGTTTTATGACCCTCTCTATCACTGTTTAACTTTTCCTGGTTATCAGCTTGTCTCGATGCTAGAAGAGTATGCCCATCTCATGGGTGTGCCTATGCTAGAGGAGATTCCCAGATCTCACGTCATAACCGAAGCTCTTCATTTGAAGAAATCAGAGATTGGTGTTCATTTGACGAAGAAAGGACGTATTATTGGTTTGACCTCTGAGTTCCTCATTGGTAAAGCTACTATTTTTGCCCAGGCCGGTAGCATGGATGCTTTTGAATCTATTTTTGTTCTTCTCATTTATGGTTTAGCTCTGTTCCCTATAATTATCGATTTTGTTGATGTTAACGCCATTGGAATCTTCCTGATTGGAAATCATGTTCCTACTCTATTGGGTAACATGTATTTCTATCTGCATTTAAGGAATTATAAAGGCGGTGGGACTATTGTGTGTTATGTTCCTCTTTTGTACAAGCGGTTCATTTTGCACTTGCCTCAGACACCTGCTTTTTTGGAGAACAAGCAATGTCTACGGTGGTGTCAGAGACTCATGTCCCTCACTAATGATGATATTGTTTGGTATGATTCTGCATTAGGTAGCTTGGACATTATTGAAAGTTGTGGTGAATTCTCTAATGTGTCTCTCATTGGTACACAAGGAGGAATCAACTACAACCCCGCATTGGCCCGTCGTCAACTTGGATTCCCCTTGAGATCTAAGCCTAATAATGTTCAGTTAGAGGATTTATTCCATCAGGAGGGTAAAGATCCCTAACATTTGAAGAAAAGAATGATGCATTCTTGGCATAATATGCATAGGAATGGAAGATCGCTTGGTCCATGCAAATGTGTAGCTTTGGAAGCTTACACTATTTGGGTAAAAAAGAGAGCTTTGGAGCTGAAGATGTCGGACGCTTGTGAAAGACCTATCTCTTTGGTTGTGGTTGTACCATCAACTCTCCTTAACCAAGATGTAGAGGAGTTGGAAGACACACTCGCCAAGATGGAACAAGAGAAAGACATGTGGGAAGAATGGTTCCATGCTTTAAGCCAAAAGCATGAAGAGTTACAACTTGAGGCGAAAGACAAAGATGCACTTATTGAGATTCTAGAAGAGCGTGCAATGAAGAGACAGAGAGAGCCATAGGATTTATTTTCCTCTAGTATGCCTCAACTCGTCCCTAAGAAGGCTCAGATGAAGACATCCTTTGAGTCCGAGGTTTGACGCATCCGCAGGAAGTATGCTCCCATAGCCAGATCATCTGATGCATTTGCTAGGGATTCTTAAGATGATAGTTTCCTTTTCTCTTGTATTTTGTATTTTTGTTTCTGAAATTGTACTCAGTGTAATCCTTCCAAATTCTATGAATAGAAAAGGATTTTTATGGTCAATTGGATTACTATAGTTGACTATTATTATATCTGGAAATAAGACTTCATATGTTCCTTGAAATTAAAAACAATCAAAAACATTTCATTTCATGCATCATTTGCATAACAGGTTTCTCCCGTTAGGTGTCTTATCAATTCTTCTTCTGTGTAGCAACTAAGTTGACTTATCACTACAACACTCGAGCTACTAGATTGCGAAGAATGGAGCATATAGAGGTGGAAAACAGGGAGCTGAAGGATGAGATCGCCAGACTTATGGCATTGATGGAATCTATGATAGATGCTCAGAACCAACCGTCTATGCCTCCTACAACTCCTCCTCCTCAGAGGACTATATTTCAGATATTACTTTGCTACCTCTACCTATCGTTGTTGCCAGCCAGTCTGTTCCTGCTATGCAAGTTGGGTTCCCGTAGGGAATACCACCAGACATTGTACCTGAAGGTCCAAATGTATATGAAAAGATGGATGAGATGAAGGATCAGTTTCTTGAGTTGCGCAAGGAATTGAAGACTCTGATTGGAGAAGACTCTGATTGGGTTCCCAATGTTAAAAGTCTCGTGAAATTCAAGGTCCCAGACTTTGAAAAATACAAAGGGAATACCTTTCCATTAAGTCATCTTGTTATGTATGCCAGGAAGATGTCTAGTCAAACTAATAATGATCAGCTGCTGATTCACTACTTCTAGGAGAGTCTGACTAGAGCCATGAGATAGTACATGGGCCTGAACAGTGCTAGCATCCATACTTTCAATGACTTGGGAGAGGCCTTTGTCAAGAAGTATATGTAAAACATTGATATGGCGCCAGATAGAGATCAATTAAGGTCGATGTCTAAGAAGGATAACGAGACATTTAAAGAATATGCTCAAAGATGGAGGGAGCTTGCTGCCCAGATCAGTCCGCCTTCGGAAGAAAAAGAGATGACCAAGATTTTCATGAAGACGTTGAGTTCATTTTATTATGAAAGTATGATTGCAAGTGCCCCCAATGATTTTACCGAGATGGTAAACATTGAGATGAGTGTAGCGGTAAATTCATGACCATTAAGCTATGGATAAGCTTAACATCAATAAAACCAGAGTCGCCACCGCACTTTTATTGTTTCCAAAGGAAAAGGGAAAAGTAAGAACAAAATCCAAAGATAAGAAATTTTCAAATCAAAACTCTAATAAAATGCCAAAGATTACAGGTAAGGGGGTTGGCTATACAGAGGGAAAGTGTTAGCACCCAAAGTGTCCTAGGTACTCCTAGGGATCCCTTTTTCATTTGTGCATATGTTTTGGTATAAATGATGTTTGGTAAAAAATAGTGTGGGGATGAGAAAATAATTCATTAATTATATTTTTGGGTTTGACAAGACCTTTGGTCTTATGCCTACGTGCCAACATAAAAATGAGGGATCAAAACCTCATAGTTCGTGGTAAGAATTTCAAATAAGTTTGTGAATTATTTTTAACAAAAAATAATAAGAAAAGGCACAAAGGGCCAAAAATTTGAATGGATTTGTTAGTTCTTTTTGTCTTTTGAAATTTAAGTCAATATGGTTAAGTTTATTTACAAGTTTGATTTAAGAAAGAGTTTGAAAATTAAATGGCATAAGGCAAAAGTTTCTAATCATTAAAACATGTATAAGTTTGAAATCACAAAACAAAGAAGGTTTTTGAAAAGAGTGAGATATTTTGAAATTAAATAAGTGGGAGGAGATGAAGAGACTACCCTAAGCAATTCAACAGACAAGAATGTCATATAGAAACCAATTTTCCTTTGGACTTTAATCAAGAAATAATCAATAAGCAATGAGTAATATCTAGATATCATGAAGATCAAGGCATCAAATAAATATAGCCACATCCAAGCAATCACTCTAATAGCTAATAGTCTTCATTGTCTTTCAATGTATCAGATGCATTATCCCTTGATCAACTTAGAATAAAACATCAAACACAAGATCAAAATAACAATTAAGCACAAAGACAGAGTAGCAGATGAATCCAAGAAATCCCTAAGTCTTGCATCAGATGAAGGCACATTTCAAAATAACTCAGTTTCAAAATGTTGGCATTGACCAAGTCCCATTAGCATAGGGAATGTTACCTAATTCTAAGTCCAGAAAGTTCAGATCAAGTCCAACAGTCCTCCAAATGTTTTTTAGGGTTTTTTTTGCTATTAAATGTTTTAAGGTCCTAAGACCACAAATAAGAACCAAAATAAGATAAACAATATATATAATCACAATATATGGCTCAAATGAGCAAAGTGAAAAGGACTTGAAACATAAACAAGTTATATGAAATGTAAATGTAAATGGATGATAAATGACTGAAATTTAAATTGCATAATAGTAAATAACTTGAAAATAAACCAATATTGACAAGAATTAGTCAATGGTTAGTCAAATGTTAGTGGTGGATTTTAATTGATTAAGTCATTCTTTGGAGAACACTCAACCATTCATTCACAAGTATGAATCCTTGAGCGAACACATCTTCCATGAGAAGGGCTCTAACTTGGATAATTCAACAAGCATGCCTCTAGCTCCAATGAAAGGAAAAAAGGTCAAGTATCCACACAATTCCAGGAAGAATGAGAGACTTACAATATCACTTACTAGAATGTTATGCCTCGAGGGTCAAATTTATCAAATCGAAATCATCCATTCATTTTGGAATATGAAATGTACATTTCATCAATCCCCTAAATCCAATGGTTTTGATCCAACAAAAGTCAAATCAACCATGAACAAGGCCCAAACAGAAAGTCAAACATCACAAGACCATAAAAATGGCTCAACAATAAATTTAAACATTTAATCAATTTAAAAATGAATTAAAATGCATTTTAATTTGGTCAAAACCTAAAATCCCTTTAAAACACCAAATAAATGGCCAAGGGATTTATCCTAGGTCAAACAAGGTCACATGACTTAGACAAAAAAATTCACTATTTTTAAAAAGTCAGAAGTATTTTTAAATAATTAAAAATTTGCACAAAAACATTTAATTCATGAAAAATACAAAAATTTATCCAAAAAAAAAATTTAATTCAAAATATGGAAGGGAAAAATATTTAAAGATTTTTTGTGAAAGTTCCATATTTTTTGGATTAAAAATGAAATTAATATGAATTAAACAAAATAAAGGGATTAAATGAAAAATCAGAAAATATAAATAAATTCAAAAAAACAAGGGCCATCAAACCTCCCTCATTAATTGAGGTGGCAAATCTGATGGCGACGCCGGCGCTATCCACGATAGACCAAGTCAAACCGTCACACCAAGGGTAATCAAAACCAAGGTCGAGGATTAAAACATTTTGAATGTATCAAATGGTTGGGAACACACCAAGACTCCACTGGAGCTAGGGCTTCAGTCATCTTCTCCGGTGAGCCTCACCGGACTGGATGACCACCAACCGTCGCCAAAATAAAAAAAAGGACATGATTTTAAAGAAAAATGCTCAGGAGCTCGAATCTGGCCTCAATTCTCTTCAATTCCAAGTATATTGAAAGATACAAGGATTTGAATTTTGAGGATCATGATCTGAGTTGCTTTGATTTGACCTCAAAGCAACTCAATCTTGTTGCCTACATTGGTAGGACTTCAGCAAACCAACAATTAATCAAAATGGATGAGAAATGAGGGGGAATCGAAGAAGAAAAGTTTCTAAAATCTCACCTTCTAAGTGCTTCAAATTAGCTGATCTTGCTTCACTTTTGGCTTGGCTTGACTCTAGAAGTTTGTAGAAGATGATATTGATGATTAAAAAGCTTGGGCTCTTGGAGTTTCAATTCTAAAACAGAATGAAAATTGAAACTCGATTATTCAAGAATTATTCAAGAAATATTCAAGATTATCCTTTCAATGGGGTTTGGGAGAGAATGGGGACAAAGCTTGGGAAAAAGGATCTCAATTCTGATCACCAAAGGCATGTATTTACAGCCATGTTCATTGGTTTTCACACCTTTTGAATTTTGGCCAAAAATAGAAATTGAAGGTGCATGCTTGCATGGGCGTGTGATAGGTCCATGAGATAATGTAATCAGGTCCAAAAAGGACAATGAGTGATGCTGAAAGTATAACATGAATCCATACATTTGAAATTGGGAAATGATCATGTGATTCATCCAAATGGAACCATGAAGAGTAACCATGAGCAAATTATTCAAATATTATAAAAATGAGGTGATCTTGGACTTTTGGGAAACGTGACATCAAGGGGAACAACTTTCATGATGAACATGTTTCCATTTGAAGTTTGGATCATGGTGAAATTTGAGGTGGAAGTTTGAGAAATCAAACATAATTGAAATTTATCTATGTACCAAGTCAAATATCCACTTCTTCCACCTTGAATAACTTTTTTTATGAGATTAAAATGGAAAATGTTTCTTCATAAAAGTTGTATTTATTTCAATCTCATTAAATTTGGTCACAAATTTGACCTCATTTTGATTTTGCATGAAGAAGTTATGCATTTTAGAAGTTGAGGAAATTTGCTTGTTCAATGGTAATGGCCCAAAATGACCTATAATATTTCCTCTTAGAACATGCCCTTGAAAGTTAAATTTGCAGTTTCTCAAAGCATAAAGGTTGGAGAAGACATCTTAAGTTTTATCATGGAACTTGGATGGACTTCATCTCATGCAAATTGAGAAAGTTATGGTCCTTGAAAGTTGACCTCCTGACTAGGGCACAAATAACATGACCTATAATCTTTCACCATAAAAAATGACTTTCCAAGAAAAAATAGCTCTTGATGTCAACATGAAAGTTGTTTGGAATGTCATAAAGAGTAATGTTTCTCTTGGAATAATTTGCATATGACAAAACGTGTAGGAGATAGGGTCTAGGGAACCTCAGTTTTGACTAGTTGAATTTCTATGGTCAACTACCTTGAACCAACTTGCAAACTTGAAGTTCTCTTGATATTTGGGACTCATGGAGGACCATATATGTGAAATATGATGTAATGTGAAGTATCCCTGGAAATATTTGATCAAATGTTGAAGAAACTTGCTGAGGAAGTCACACAAGAATCCCAAATGAATTAGGTCTTCCAAGGCAAATAAGCTTCAAACTCTTGATGATTTCTTGATCAAAATGATAAGTGAAGATTACGGGGACCCATATATGATGTTTAGAACCAATATGAACCATTCCATTATTGATATCCTTGTACTGAGGGTCTTAAACCCTAGATATGAGCTTGATGAGGCATTGGTGAATGCACACACTACCTACAAAAGAAACAAAGCTATACATGGACATATTTTTGGTATTTTGGTTAATAAATAATGAAAAACAAATAATGATACAATCAAATGTGTTTGGTGTTCTCTCCTAATGCAAACCCAATGAATAAGGAGTAAGTAGGATGCCAAGGTGTGATCCCGAAGCCAATGCAAATGATGGGATAACATGAGGGATCTTAGGGTCAAAATTGGGATCTTACATTGAGATTAGAGGAAGGAGTCCGTGAAGGATGCTTGTCCAAAGATAAGGCATCAACAAGCAAAAAGTATGGTGGTACCTTCTCTAAGAAGAAGGAAGGAGAAACTAATGCAGTATCAGCTAGGAGGAAGATTAAGCCTCATGTGAGGAAAAGTTCTCAATCCCGCCAACAACAGCACCAAGTATCATCAATTATTCCAGTTTTTTCGAACAATTCAACCAATCATTCAGTTCCAATTCAGCAACAACATCAACAACAACCACAACAATGAACCAACTATGACAATAATAACCATCATCGGCAAAATTTCGAGAGGAAAAAGGTGTCTTTTGACCCAATTCCAATGACATATGCAGAGCTGTATCCGTCCTTGGTACTCAAGAATCTTATCCAGTGAAGAAACCCTCTGTAAATTCCTGAGCCACTGGCATTGTGGTTCAAGCCTGATCTTTATTGTGCTTTTCACTAGGGAGCCCGTGGTCATGATATAGAAAAATTCTATCCACTAAAATATGAAGTTCAGAAGCTGGTAAATAGTGGTATGGTGTCCTTTGAGGATAGAGCAACAAATGTCAAAGCAAATATGTTGCCTCCTCATGGTAACACCTTAGTGAATATGGTGGACGTTTATCCCGGTGAATTCAAAATTTATGAAACCCTCCGCAAATTCGTGAGCCACTACCATGGTGGTTTAAGCCTGATCTTCATTGTGCTTTTCACCAGGGAGCCCTTAGTCATGATATAGAAAATTGCTATCCACTAAAATATGAAGGTCAGAAGCTGGTAAAGAGTGGTATGGTGTTCTTTGAGGACAGAGTGCCAAATGTCAAAGAAAATTTGTTTCCTCCTCATGGTAACATCTTAGTGAATATGGTGGACGATTGTCCCAATGAATTTAAAATTTATGATGTCCTCTATATTAAAAGATCTTTAGTGATAGTGCATAAGGATATTTGCTTGGTATGTGATTGTGAACATGAACATGATGGTTGTGTGATTTGTAGTGTGAACCCTCGCGGATGTATAGTTGTCAAGAGGGGTATTCAGAGATTGAGGGATGAAGGTATTATTCAAATCTTCCATTCCCGACATTTTGGTAATGTAGCAGTAAATTCATGATCATCAAGGTATGGATAAGCAAAACATCAAATAACAAGAGTCGCCACCGCGCTTTTATTGTTTCCAAGGGAAAAGGGAAAAAGTACGAACAAAACCTAAAAGTAAGAAGTTTTTAAATCAAAACTAATAAAATGTTAGAGATTATAGGTAAGGGGGTTGGTTACACAGAGGGAAGGTGCTAGCACCCAAAGTGTCATAGGTACTCCTAGGGAGCCCTTTTTTGTTTGCATATGTATTTTGTGCAAAGTGATGTTTACAAACAAATAGAATGGGGGGATGAGAAAAGAATTCATTAATTATATTTTTGTTTTTGACAAGACCTTCGGACTTGTGCCTACGTACCAACATAAAAATGAGGGATCAACTAAAATGCATGCGAAAACGGAGTCGAAAATACGGTGAATTTCAATGTCATCAAATTATCCCACACTTAGACCCTTGCTTGTCCTCAATCAAAATACTTAAAAGCTCAAAGAAGAAAAACTGGTGTCAATGAGTGATTCGGGCTAAAATGGCTTCTAAGTTCAAGTCAGGATGCAGTGATAGGTATTAACTGAGTGAACCAAGGGTATCGTGATGACACTTATCTGCAAACACGGACATAAACTCCATTCCTATATTAACTAACCCATATTATCCCACAGTACCTAGGCCTACCTCTTCATCTCTTTTTGGGTCCTTTTCATTCAGGCGCAATCACATTAAGCCCGTTATCCGTACATGTTTCATAGTAGAGTGATTCTGATCCTAAACATGGGGTTTCTGGCACATAAATTTGTGTAAACCCTTTTATTTGACCCAAATGCAGTTATGGGGGATCAGATCGTAATCCTCCCTACCGAGTTCAGAGCCAGATACCTCTGAACCAACTAATAGTGGGTGAGCCTTTTTTTCTTTTTCTTTTGCAACAATTTTTTTTTACAACTTTTTGGTTTAAATGATCTTGCGAGGGTCACCTATCCCAGAGTTGCCTTTTTCTTTATTTATTGCACTTGATCATTCACTTATGTTTATCGGTCCCCTACGTAGAACATGCTTAAGCCGGAGCTGACTGCTAGAGTAAACTACTGAGGACTATACTGAAATGATAATTAAGGCCATGGTATATGGGGTTTCGGGAGTGATTCCTATATTCATGAAGTCTATGGTGCTAAAACGATACTGATGTTTCAAAAAGTTCTCCCAAGTCACCACATCCTACCTCAAACCTGTCTTAAAGCCCAAAAAACATTCAGAACAACATTGTTTTCTTTTGCAAAAATTGTTGGTAGGGCTAAAGGAATGGGGAGATGAGGATGTACTAAAGATACACTATACTGGTGACTCGTCAGACACATGTATTTTCTAAAATACACTAACTAAAAACAAAATAAAACAAAGTAAACAACTAAAAAGCAATAAAAAGAAACAATCTAACTAAAAACAGCAAAGGAAAATAGAAAGCGATAAAATCTCCTCCCACACTTAAATCCAACATTGTCCCCACTATTTCGAAATAAGATAAGGGGAGAGTAACCTGTCACACTACTGCTGACCACTGGTCCCTTCTCCATCCTGAGGTAGACGACGGGATCTGCTGCGACAACGGTCTCTCTGGTCCATCCTGGCCGATAAGGCAGCCTGAGCAGTCCTCACCTCTCGAAGGTTGCCTAAAATGGAACCCTGAGTGGCCTCCATCAGCGCAAAATGCTCACGGTGGTAGTTCCGCTGACGGGATTGCTCGTTTGTGATTGCAAGCAGGGTCTGTGCAACAGTCGTATAGGATCGATCTGTCCTCCGTTGCGATTCTTGCATGAAGCTCATGTTATCCGCCAGTTGTTGCTGAATGGTAGAGAGTGGGCCATCATGCCTTTGTTCGCTAACCATGTGGTCGCGCCACATCTCCTCAGTAATATAGAATCCAGGAGCAAAACCTACAAAAGAAGAAGATGGTGCGGTGTGTGGTGGTGAAGGGTGATGGGGGACACATGAGGTACGGGAGATTGCTCTCTCCGATCAAGCTCTTCATCAGTGTTGTGTCCCTCCTCATCAGGAACATTAGGAGGAAGTGGACCTAAAACAGGTGGAGCATCTAAATCATAGGTCCAATTCCTTTCATTACGTACATCAGTACGTCTAGTGCATGGTAAGGCAACAGATGGGAAAGCTACACCATGAATCACAAGCACATAACCTCCCTCTCTTCTCACTCGGCACAATTTCATATCTTTTAGAAATTTAAGGTTGATTGTGCGAGGAGCTAAGGGAACCAAGGTAGCTATCTCATTATTCAGGTTAAGAGCCCGAGCAATAGACGTAATGAGTCCTCCAAAAAGAATAGGTCCCGCTTTATTAAGAGTTAAAGCCATATGAGCAATCATAAACGGGACCGAATTAATCCTCCTATTTGTGAGGCTTCCTTGTAAAAATAGAAGCTCCCGAGCATTAACCTTGTTTAGATTCTCCTGGCCAAAAATAGTACATGCCAACAGATATCTAAAAACTCCGGGTTATGGATGGTCGAGGCAAGAATTCCTTCAAAAGAATTTATTGAAGTATTAGACAATCTCTGCCAGAAGGAAAACACCTCGACTGACCAGTCTGAATCCAAAGGGGCCTCACAAATAGCACCTTACCCATGAGGAATTCCTAACAGACCTGCTAATTCATTGCTACTAAACTCATACTCAACAGCAAACATTCAAAATATAATAGTACCAACTGTACTAGCAGTGTTAGGACTGACAATATAAATTAAAGAACTTCTAAACTTGACTGTCAGTCGCTCAAAGGTAGGCTCTCTGTTTGAAAAGATAATGTGCAAGCCTAAAAAATCTAACAAATGAAAAACATTGTGGTAGATACCCAAAGTATACAGACAGTTATCATCCACGTACCTCGTCCGGAGAATTTCCCGATTTTGCAACCTTTCAATAATCCTTCTCTGCCTATCCCTGGGTTTCCCTTCGCAAAGAATATATTCGTTGAACTCCATTGTTTTGCTCTTTGAATGTGTTGAAGAAGATGAAAATGGTTATATATATATAGTATGGTAAAGGTGGGATTTTTATGGATATTGATGGATGAAAGTTAAAATGGAAGTTGGAAAGGTAAATTGTATGGTGGGAATATGAGAAATCTAGGAGCTTTTATGGGGTTTAAGGGAGTTTTTGGAAGAGGAAAAAATGGGTTTTGGAAGTTTAAAGGACCAAAAATGGTGAATTCTTTGAATCTTCCCCGTATATACCAGACGCCGTGGCGGGCTCCATAGCGTCTATGGCGGGCGCCACAAGAGCAAATCGAAGTTAGGCCGAAATTTGAGGATTTTGGTTTGGGCTTCTCCATGTTTTCTTTTTTGTCTAGGGGTCTGGATAGCATTTTCATTATTTTTCCTAATAAAATAAGGCTTGCACAATTTATGAAAATAAAATTTAAACATTAGACAAATAAATAAATAATACTATTAGAATATAATATGAATATAAAGGAAATAAACACACATATATATATATATATATATATATATATATATATATATATATATATATATATATATATATATATATATATATATATATATATATATATATATATATATATATATATATATATATATATATATATATATATATATATATATATATATATGGAAATATCAAAGTGCTAATATAATTTTAAAATGTAGCAAATGCGATAATATAAAATAAGTTTGGGAAATGCAAAAAATAATATAAGCATAAATAAGAAAAGGTAAACGAGACGGTAAACTCAAACAGCATGGGGCTCCTCTTCCTGACTGGATCCACGAAGTACGGCTATCTCCTGATGAAGCTCTGATATCTCTTGGTACAAACAATCAGCCTCAGTAACATGTGTAACATCGCATACCGCAATCTATAAAGTAAGGTCAGCCACCTCCTGCCTAAGCTCGACAGTCTCTCTACCACACTCGACAATCTACGTGTGGAAATCTGGGGGATGCAAAGATAAATTATTAGAGAGCATAGTAATCCTGGGTGAAAATGGTGTAGGAGTATAATCAGGAACAGGAGGGGATTTATGCTCCTCAACAGTCTCTCCATGACCTTCCAAAGCATAACTCTAGTTAGCTGGGTCATGAACACTGGTCATCATCGGGTCTGGCAGTGTAAAGTAGTGTATCGTCTCGCTATCAATCAACAATCTGAATTGTCTGGAATTGAAAGAGGATCTCCTCATCAATCCTCTGGTCAAGCAGAAATCGATATCCATAGTAGTATAGCCACAAAAAATCCTGAGATTGAGCAGTTTCCGGGGCAGACCTAAGGCAATGGCAATCTGCGTGACAATCCCTCCTACATGAATAACTCCTTCGGATGATCTGGCAACATTGCTAAGGCCACACAGTAGAAAGTTCCCACATGCCACAAGGCGTGACTGGGATGCACAGAATAACAAAAATATCTCCTCCTCACTCAGCAGAGTCTCAGTATCTGGTCTTCCAAGAAAGAAGTGCGCCAGTATCATTTGGAAATACCTCATAGCAGGGTTGTGGATAACCTGGGACAACTGAGTGGAAGGATCCTGACTCCCTCCACCAGAGATATCGCTCCAGAATTTCTCCACTTCCTTACTTAGAAAGTATCCCATCGGCGTCTAAGGGATAGCGCCGGGGGTAGTCTGAAAACCTAATAAGTCACCGAACTCCTTCTGGATGAAAGAGTACTCAGTTCTGAATAGCCTGAAAACAGCATGTCCATCTGGTCCGAAGTAAGGATCATAAGCAAACGAGCTAAGGAACTCCAAAGTCAGGTTCCTGTAGGTGTTGTTCATGTCATCAGCGAATTCATCCCATTGGAGTTGGTGGCATAAGAATCTGATGCTCGGCTCAATGCCTAGGGCATCCATGCAATCCTGGTCCAGATAGCGTGTAGGTTCCATAGGGTGCTGGTAAAGAACTATGTAACGCTCCCTCTGGGTGTCATCTCTGAAGGCCACGTGCATGTCATCAAAGTTCTACATCCTGCAAAGGATAGGGAAAAGGATCCTGAAAACATAAACATTGCAAATGATATTTAGTTCTGACGAGAATATGATTAAAAATAAAATAAAGTAAATAAATGCAGAAAAAGTAAAATAAGATAAGAAAACCGTGGGTTGCCTCCCAAGCAGCGCTTATTTAACGTCGTTAGCTCGACGATTAGAACTTATACATCTGTGTAGGAATTGGTGGATCTATCAGAGTGTGGCTGGAGTAATCTGGTGGAATGTCTCCTCCTTCATAGAGCTTCAGTCTTTGCCCATTTACAATGAATGGACTACAGGTTTCGTTCTTGATTTCTACAGCTCCAGATCTCAGAATCTTAGATACTTTGAAAGGGGCAATCCATCTTGAATGCAGCTTCCCAGGGAAAAGTCGTAACCTAGAATTGAACAGGAGAACAGGGTCGCCTATATTGAAATCTTTTTTCACAATTCTTTTGTCATGCCAAGCTTTGGTTCTCTCTTTGTATATTATGGCATTCTCGTAGGCAGATTTCCTGACTGTTTCCAGTTTGTGGATGCCAAGGGTACATTTTTCACCAGCGGTCAGGTAATCCAAATTCAAAGTTTTAATGGCCCAATAGGCCTTATGCTCTAATTCAAAAGGTAAATGACAGGATTTTCCATAGACTAGTTGGTAGGGAGTTGTTCCTATAGGGGTTTTGAAAGCGGTTATGTAGGCCCATAATGTTTCTTGGAGCTTCTGAGACCAGTCTTTTCTAGATATAGAGATAGTTTTTTCTAGAATTTGTTTTATCTCCCTATTGGATCCTTCTACTTGGCCACTAGTCTGTGGGTGGTATAGTGTCGCTACTCTATGCCTAACTCCATATTTGCTTATAAGTTTATCAAATATTCTCGATATGAAGTGCGATCCTCCATCGCTTATGACTAAACGGGGTGTTCCAAATATAGGGAATATATAGTTTTTAAATAACTTGATCACCACTCTAGTGTCATTTGTGGGTGCAGCTATAGCTTCAATCCACTTAGACACATAGTCCACAGCTACTAAGATATACTTGTTTCCTAAAGATGGTGGGAAAGGTCCCATGAAATCTATACCCCAAACGTCGAAGAGTTCTACTTCTTGAATGTTTCTTAGAGGCATTTCGTTACATCTTCAAATATTTCCCATGCGTTGGCATCTATCACATTTGACAATGCAAGCATGGACATCACGCCACATGGTAGGCCAGAACAGGCTAGCTTGAAGAATCTTGGCGTATGTCTTAGAGGTGCTCGCATGTCCACCGTAGGGTGCAGAGTGACAATGCTCACTTATACTTTTTACCTCCTTTTCTGGAACGCAACAGCGAAAAATGTCGTCTTTACCCTTTTTGAAAAGGAGTGGTTCGTCCCAATAAAAGTTTCTTACATCGTTAAAGAACTTCTTCTTCCGGTGGTAGTCAAGATCAGGGGGTATGATATCAGCAGCTAGATAATTAACAAAGTTTGCATACCATGGCACGTTACATACAGCTAAGGATTTTTGGAAGTGCTCATGAGGGCCTAGGCTATCGTCTTCAATGGCTCTTAGTTTAGCTATCAGTCTATCATAGGCAAAATCATCATTTATGGGTATGAAGTCTGGTTTCAGGTGTTCTAGCCGAGAAAGGTGATCATCT
This sequence comes from Lathyrus oleraceus, assembly GCF_024323335.1. NCBI lineage: Eukaryota > Viridiplantae > Streptophyta > Magnoliopsida > Fabales > Fabaceae > Lathyrus > Lathyrus oleraceus. Next base: position 420,217,380 of record NC_066581.1, read on the forward strand.
ACTACATTTTCAGTGCCTTTTTTTATCTCGGATATCTAAATCAAACTGTTGTAGTAATAGAATCCATCGGAGTAACCTGGGCTTGGCATCTTTTTTACTTAATAGGTAACGAATGGCAGCATGGTCAATGTAAACTATAATTTTGGCTCCTACTAGATAAGATCTGAACTTGTCTATAGGAAAAACTATAACTAGTAGTTCCTTTTCAGTTGTTGCATAGTTAAGTTGGGCGGCGTCTAGGGTTCTACTGGCATAATAAATCACATGTAATTTTTTATCTTTCCTTTGTCCTAGAACGGCTCCAATCGCACATTATCTCAAAAGGTTCTGACCAATCAGGGGGTTGCATAATGGGTGTTGAAATCAACGCTTGCTTTAAAAGATTAAATGCTTCATTACATTTTTCATCGAAAATGAATTCAGCGTCTTTCATTAAAAGGCCAATTAAAGTTTTAGTTATTCTAGAAATGTCTTTGATAAAACGCCGATAGCATCCAGCATGTCCAAGGAAACTTCGGACTTCTCTGATAGTTTTGGGTGGTTTTAGACTCTCTATAACTTCTATCTTAGCTCTATCTACCTCAATACCTTTTTCGGAAACTATATGTCCTAAAACAATCCCTTCGGTGACCATGAAATGACACTTTTCCCAGTTCAGCACAAGGTTCACTTCCACGCATGTCTCTAGGACTTTCTCAAGGTTAGCAAGACAATTTTGGAAATCAAATCCACAAACCGAGAAGTCATCCATAAACATTTCCATGATAGTATCTAGGTAATCGACAAAGATTGACATCATGCAGCGTTGGAAAGTAGCTGAGGCATTACAGAGTCCGAATGGCATTCGTTTGTAGGCAAAAGTTCCACAAGGGCATGTAAAGGTAGTTTTTTCTTGATCTTCGGGGTGGATAGGTATTTGGAAGAATCTAGAGTATCCATCTAGATAGTAGAAGTACGAGTTTCTGGCTAGAGGCTCCAACATATGGTCTATAAATGGTAAAGGGAAATGATCCTTCCTGGTTGCTTTATTTAACTTTTTGTAGTCTATGCACATCCGCCATCCTCCTTCTATCTGTTTTGCTACATGTTCGCCTTTTCCGTTTTGCACTACTGTGATGCCTCCCTGTTTAGATACTACATGTACAGGGCTCACCCACTTACTATCCGAGATCTGATAGATTATACATGCCTCAAGTAACTTAAGAACTTATTTTTTAACAACATCACTCATTATAGGGTTTATTCTTCTCTGATGTTCTCTGGAGGGCTTTGAATCTTCTTCGAACGAAATCCGATGCATGCATACGGATAGGCTTATACATTTCAGATCAGAGATATTATATCCTAAGGCTGAGGGATATCTTCGTAAAACATCTAAGAGTTGGTCTGTTTCCTCTTGGCTCAAGGTAGCACTGACTATAATTGGACGATTCATCTCTTCATCGAGGAACTCATATCTCAGGTTCTTAGGCAGTTCCTTAAGTTCTAAGGTTGGTTTCTCAGGGAATGGCATAGGATCTGGGGTAAGGGATAAACATTCGTAAAGGTTATCATCGATGTAGGGCTTCCTAAAGCTATCATCTTCCAGTATGAGAGTTGATGGCAACTTAATTGTTTTTATGATTTCTTCTTGTTCTATATGCCTAACGCATTCATCAATGATATCTATGGCATAATATGCGTCTCCCATCACAGGTGCCATAAGAAATTTTGAAAGTATAAATTCTATCTTCTCGTCACCTACCTCAAAGGTCAACTTTCCTCTCTTTACATCTATTATGGCTTCTGTAGTTGATAAGAACGGTCTACCTAGAATGATTGGTATATCATTATCCTCTTTAATGTCCATGACAACAAAATCAGTAGGGATAAATAGCTGACCTATCCTAACAGGGACGTCTTCTAATATGCCTATCGGATACTTAACAGATCTATCGGCTAATTGAAGTGACACCTTAGTAGGCTGTAATTCTCCTAAGTTTAACCTCTCACAAACTGCTAAAGGCATTAAGCTCACACTAGCACCTAAGTCTAGACAAGCTTTTTCGATGACATGACTTCCCAAAAGAAAAGGAATGGAGAAATTTCGAGGATCTTTATCTTTTTTGGCTAACTTATTCTCGGAAATAGCATTGCATTCCAAGGGCTTCAGATCGTCAAGTCTACGTTTGTTGGTAAGGATGTCTTTGAGAAACTTTGCATAAGAAGGTATTTGGTTGATGGCTTCTATGAAAGGGTTTTCTAAGTGAAGTTTTTCTATAACCTTAATGAATTTCTGATACTGGTTATTGATCTGGCTCTGTTTGAGTCTTTGCGGATATGGCATCGATGGTTTGTATGGCGGGGGTGGTACATAAGTTTTGTCTTTAGGTTCTTCTCCTTTTTCTTCACCTTCCTGTTTTTTAGATTCCTCTGGTTCCTCACTTCGTCCGTGGGTTCGGTATATTCCTTAGAAGTTTTGGGTTCACTCATTCTTGGGTTAAATGGCTCATCATAAGCGGTCCCACTTCGTAGGGTAATGGCATTGGCTTTTCCTCTTAGATTCTGTTAAGGTTGTCTAGGGAATTGTCCTCCAGGTGTAGTCTAGGGGGCTTGGTTTAAGGCTACCTGAGAGATCTGGGTTTCAGGCATCTTATTATGAGTAATTATTTGGTCAACTTGGTTCCTAACTGGGTAATCAGTTCGTTAACCTGAATGTTCTAGTTCATGAACTCTTTGTTTTGTTGGGTTTGAGCAGTGATAAAATTTTCCATAATTTTATCAAGGCTCGGCTTTGGTGGCACAGGTTGCATAGGTTGATTTGGTCTTGGGGCTTAGTAACCTGGTTGTCTCAGAGGTGCAGTATTTTGGATAGGGTTATTGTTCTTATAGGAGAAGTTCGGGTGTTTCCTCCATCAAGGGGTATAGGTATTTGAATACGGGTTCCCTTGGGCGTAGTTCACTTGCTCATAGTTGGTTTTGTTTATGAGACTGCATTCTGCAGATTTGTGTCCTTTGGTTCCACATATCTCACAATCCGACGAAACTGCAGCTGCAGTATTCAGGTTTATACACATATGCTCAACCTTGAGGGCTAACACGTCCATTTTAGCTTGCATCATGTCTATAGAGCTTAACTCATGTACTCCTCCTTGGGCTTCCTTCTTCTCAACTGTCGCTCGTTCAACTCCCCATGATTGATGGTTTTGAGCCATATCTTCGATAAGGGCACTAGCTTTAGGATAAGGTTTGTTTATCAGTGCGTCACCTGCGGCAGCGTCGATGGTTATCTTAGTGTTATAGTGAAGTCCATTATAGAAGGTCTGAATGATTAACCAATTTTCTTAACCATGATGTGGGCATGCTCTTAACAGCTCTTTATATCTCTCCCAAGCTTCGAACAACGATTCTCCTTGGTTCTAGGTAAATCTGGTTATTTGGTTTCGAAAAACGGCGGTCTTACTTGGGGGAAAGTATCTAGCAAGGAATACTTTTCTAAGGTTTTCCCAAGTTGTTATGGAATTGGGTGGAAGGGAATCTAACCATGATATGGCTTTATCTCTGAGGGAGAAAGGGAATAATCTTGAACGGATTGCCTCAGGAAAAGCTCCATTGGTTTTAAAAGTGTCTGCTAACTGGAGAAAGATTTTTAAACGTTGGTTTGGGTTCTCAGTAGGAAAACCTGCGAAATGTCTCTATTGCACTAGTTGCAACAGGGAGGGTTTAAGTTCGAAATTATTTGCTGGGATGGTTGGGTTTACTATACTAGAACTAGGTTCTTCATTGGATGGTTAGTTCAAATCCTTAAGAGGTCTTTGACTTTGATCTTCGGCCATAGCTCTTCTAATTCTATGGAAAAATAAACGTGCGCGAGTGTGACGTTCAGGTTCCGCCAGAGGATCTACTAAGCTTCCGGTACTACGAGTAATTCGTATTGACCGGCAGGTAACAACCTAAGTCTAAACGATATAACAACAGGGTATGAATTTTGACGAAATTGGTCCCCGGAAACGGCGCGAAAAACTTGATGCGTGTTTTTCGCAAGTATACGAACGCGTCAGAGTAATATAAAAGATTGTCGAATCAACAGAGACCAAATTTCAATCTATCGTTATCTATTGTTACGGTGTTTATCTAAGGTAATCGAAACAGTCTTTTCAAGAGTGCACAATGAAAAATAAAGTATTAAATTCAATTCAATTAATAAAGACATGGTCGAATGTAATTCACATAATCAATTAATAATCCAAGTACTTGCTAATAGAATTACTTATGGGCAGTGTTTCCTACCTTGAAAAGAACCAATTTAACGGGAACTGTCGCTTTCGCGTATTCAGAACAAAGTTGTACTCCCTAATCAAACTCTCTTATTGTCACTTATAAAAAGGCGCGCATTGCATTAGAGTGGTAAACCTATTTTTAAGAAATATAGTTTCTTGGCTAAGTTGAAAATTATTTTGACCTGGATTTCTTAACCAAAAGAGCTTCTCACGAACCAGACTCTAAACTTATAAACGCGTCCAAAAATAGTTTTAAAATCACTTTTCTTTTTACGTTAAAAACTCCTAATGAACTAAACAAAGCGCTTTCGCTGTATTTCAAATAGTTAAAAACAACTAAGTTTAAACAGACGTCGGACGACTTTCGATCTTACCCAACGGAAATTAAGTGCGGGAAAACTTAAGTTGAAAGTCAAAATAGCCCTTAAGTGTTCCTACGGACAATTGTACGAATTATCGGTTCAATTACGATCCTTACATTCTAGCCTTTATAGGTTTAGCCAGACATGGTAAAGTAAAAATGCATTTTAATTTTTATCATAAAAAAGGTAATAAGTGTGAGTGTAGGAAAGTAAATAAAAGTAGTGCGGGTGCAGGAAAGTAAATAAAAGTAGTGATGTGTGAGAAATAAACAAAGTAAAGTGCGAGTGCGGGAAAGTAAACAAAGTAAAGGCAGTGCAGGAAAGTAAACAAAATAAAGGCAGTGCGGGAAAGTAAACAAAAATAGAGGCAGTGCGGGAAAGTAAACAAAAATAAAGGCAGTGCGGGAAAGTAAACAAAAATAAAGGCAGTGCGGGAAAATATAGTAGACAAAGGTAAAGCAATAAAACCTGCTCCAATCAGAGGGTCAAATAAAGTGAGTAACAGAAATGAAAATGGCGGAAGGATTAAACTTCCTTCCAAAGTGCTCCAAACTCGACTACAGACTCGATTACATTGTGTGGCAACACTCCGATGTGAAGCGATTACCATTTTTACACTATACTGATATATGCCTAGTTGTAACTAAGTTTGGATGATCAAACAAATGAAATCAAGGTTCTATTTATAGGCAAGGATAAAAATGGAAATTACAAGGATGCCCCTAAGTTTGAAAATGGGAGGGAACCATTTTGTTCTTGTGGCGCCCGCCACAACATCATGGCGCCCGCCACAGGAGGAAATTGTGGCGCCCAAGTGGAGATAGTGGGAGATGTGGAAGTTGAGGAGAGGTTGAAATTGGCACACGTCATGGCTGGACCCATGGCGCCCGCCACAGTGGGAGCCACAAGTGTAAAATGCTGATTTTTTGGCTTTTTAGCCTATTTTCGCTCCTTTTCTCAATCGGGGCTCCGATTAGACTGAAAACCTAAAAACAAAGAAAATAACAAAATAACAATAAAACAACTAAAATGCATGCGAAATCAAAGTCGAAAATACGGTGAATTTCAGTGTCATCATTAGGCATAGGAGAAGGAATTTTGAAAACATATAAAAGCAATTACTTAGATCGGTGCAAAATAACAGAAATATCAACAGCAGTCCAATTATTGCATGTCTTTCCATGCTTCACAAAATTGGTGCAGTCTCCCTCTTCATCATCCTCTAGCACAACAACTAGGTGTTGTTGATTGCCATGAATGAACCCTCCGCTACGGAAAATTAAGTTGCATATCCACATACCTTGAAGTTGATGAACCTTGCTGAAAGCCCAGACCGGTTCTACCTTTGTTGTCGGAGACCTCTACCATGCGCCCCCACTGATCAACATTGCCTTCTTCAACAATCTTCTTTGCATCTTTCAATGAGGAAATGGGGCCCCAACTCTCTTTTCAACAACAATAGATAAGGCTTGGAACGGAGTTCCAACCTCATCCTCAACTTCAACATAAGAGAAAGATAACAGATGACTAACCAACAACGCCTTCTCCACACCAACAATGACAAGCTTCCCATTCTTTACAAATTTGAGCTTCTGATGCAATATGGAGGTAACAACCCCTGCCTCACGGATCCATGGCCTTCCCAACAGACAACTGTAGGCCGGGTGGATATCCATTACTTGAAAAGTAATATGAAAGTCAGGCGGACCTATCTTTACTGGAAGGTCCACTTCACCAATAACTGTTTTGCGTGATCCGTCAAAAGCTTTAATGATTATGCCACTATACCTCATGGGTGCTCCTTGATATGATAAATTTGATAGAGTTTACTTCGGTAACATATTCAATAACGACCCGGTGTCAATACGCACATTTGACAAAGCATCATCTTTGCAATTCATAGAGATATGCAAAGCCAGATTATGATTCCTACCCTCCTCAGGGAGTTCCTCATCACAAAAACTGAGATTGTTGTAGGAAGTGATGTTAGCCACAATATGATCGAATTGATCCATCGTAACATCATGCTCCACAAACGCTTACTCAAGAACTCTTTGCACTGCTTCTATGTGCGCTTCTGAATTCATAAGCAGAGACAGTACTGAAATATTTGAGGGGGTTTGGAGCAACTGCTCCACCATATTAAACTCACTCTTCTTTATCAGACGAAGTACCTCATCATCATCATTAGCCTTCAAATTACTGGATTCACCAGACTTATCCTTTGAAGCACTAAGCGGATCTACAACAGGCACTTCCTCTTCCTTACTGACAACTAAATCTTCTTTGTCTTTTCGGAACACCGACCCAAACACACGACCACTGCGGGTCACCTTGGTAACATCAGCAATGCTCACTACAAAACTGGTTGTAGGAAACGAGACCTCTTGACCATCCTTGATCATTGTTGCATTGTAATGATACGGAATATCTTTATCAGATGAATACGGGACTAGACCCACAAACCGTATAACCAACGGTGATACTGATCTGTTGCTGACCCTGTTACTGTTACTGTTGTCATATTGAACTACCAATCTCTCTGGTTGCTTAAAAATGGGCACTATGACATTGACATCGTCATCTATATGACGGGATTGAACAATTTGGATCATGCCTTCATCCATCAGCCGCTGGATGTCCTTTTTCATAACCATACATCCTCGGGGATTAACACTGCAAATAGCACAACATCATGGTAATGCTCACAATCACTCACCATACAAATGTCCTTATGCATCTGTACCAAGGACCTTCGGATGATACGAACATCAAACACATTAAACTCTCTAGGACAATCGTCCACCATATTGATTGAAGGATTCCCATGAGCGGGTAGTGGATTTGCTGTCACGTTTGGCGCACGGTCCTCAAAGGACACCATTCCACTATCCTCATACTTGAGCGGATAGTAGTTTTCTATGTCATGTCCGGGTGCTCCTTGGTGAAAAGCACAACGGAGTTCAGGTTTGTACCACCATGGAAGTGGTTCTGGAATTTGTGGAGGGTTTCTCGATTGGAGTAGGTTCTTAATAACCAAAGACGGATACATCTCTATATAAGTCATATGATTCGGGTCGAAAGAGACCTTCTTCCTCTCAAAGTTTTGTGGCTGATGATTGTTGCTATTGTTATTGTTGTAGGTGTTCGTTCGTTGTTGCAGTTGTTGCTGTTGACGTTGTTGTTGTTGCTGAATTGGTGTTGTTTGATTATTCGAAAATATAGGAATGATTGAAGATACTTGATGATGGTGTTGACTGGGTGGTTGATTCCTTCTGATCTGAGGCCTCCTCTGCCTCCCACTGGTCATTTCATTAGCTTCACTATCATTCTTCTTCCCAAAGCTACTACCATATCTCTTACTTGATGATACCTCCTCCTTTGACACTTCACGGACACCTTCCTCAAGCCTCATCCCCATGTTTACCATTTCGGTAAAGTCATTGGGGGGACTAGCAATCATGCGTTCATAATAAAATGAACTCAGGGTCTTCAAAAAGATTTTTGTCATTTCCTTCTCCTCTAAAGGAGAAGTGATCTGGGCAGCTAATTCTCTCCACCTCTACGCATACTCTTTGAATGTCTCTTTATCCTTCTGAGACATAGACCTCAATTGGTCTATATCAGGAGCCATATCCAAGTTGTACTTATACTCTTTAACAAAAGCTTCTCCCAAGTTTTTGAAAGTGTGAATGCTTGCACTGTCCAACCCCATATACCAACGGAGCGCAACACTGGAAAACTGTCTTGGAAATAGTGAATCAACAGTTGATCATTGTCAGTTTGGGTAGATATCTTGCGGGCATACGTCACTAGATGACTGAGCGGACATGTGTTCCCTTTATACTTTTCAAAGTCAGGAACTTTGAATTTCAACGGAATCTTCACATTCGGCACCAAACATAACTCATCAGTACTTCTCCCAAACAAGTCCTTACCTCTCAACGTCTTCAATTCCTTGCGCATCTCAAGAAACTGATCCTTCATCTCGTCCATTTTCTCATAAACATGAGGACCCTCAGACGGCTTTGGATGATAAGTGGTGTCCTCTACACGAGGTAAGGTGTGCACAATGGGAGGTGGCACAGACATGACCGGGCTAGATGTCGGCATGGAAGCAAAAGTAGGCGCAAAGCCTTCAGGCGTGAAGTTAGATGGCATTCCCCACAGGAATCTTGCAGGCATGAAAGGCGCAAAATGAGCGGTAGCAACAGGTCTGGTAGAAGTAGCCACTTCTAAAATGATAGTCCTCTGAGGAGGATGGGTTGCGGGCGTTGGAAGAACACATGCTCTGGGCAGCTAACACTGACTCCATCATGGAAGTCAGTCGAGGGATCTTGTCCTTCAACTCTCTGTTCTCTTGCTCAAGATGTTCCATTATTCTCATATGATTGGCGTGAGTGTGGTACCGATGAGTCAGCTTGGCTGAAGCACAGAAGAAACACCAATGAGACATCTGGCGAAAGAGAAACTTACTATATCATTTACAAATATATATATATATATACTTAACAACAATTGTAACAATTTGATATGACCATAAAAATCTCTTTTCATTTATATATTTGGAAGGATTACACAGAGTATAATTTCAGAAACCAAATGAAAAATACAAGAGAAAAGGAGACTAGTCATCCTAAGGATCCCTAACAATGTCAGAAGATCTGGCTGTAGGCGCGTACTTCCTTTGAATGCGTCGAATCTCGGTCTCAAAAGAAGTCTTCATCTGAGTCTTCTCGAGGACAAGCTCATCAACAATCTTCTTCCAAGCAAAGGAAGGTTGAGGCATGCTAGAAGATGAAACCTCTGGCTCTCTCTGTCTCTTCGTCATTCGGTCTTCAAGTAGCTCAAGAAGTGCATCCTTGTCCTTAGACTCCAACTACAACTCCACATGCTTCTTCCTCAAAGCACGAAAACGCTCTTCCCATATATCTTTCTCTTGCTTCATCTTGGAGAGTGCATCTTCCAACTCCTCTATATCTTGGTTAGGGAGAGTTAATGGCTCAACCATAGACATAGGTCTTTGACAAGGATAAGACTTCTTCAGCTCCAAAGCTCTCTTCTTCACCAAAAGAGTGTAAGCTTCCAAAGCTACACAGTTGCTCAGACCAAGCTCGGATCTTCCCTTCCTATGCACATTATGCTAAGCATTCACAATCTTCTGCTTCAAATGTTAGGGATCTTTATCCTCATGATAGAAAAAACCTTCTAATAACATGTTATTTAGTTTGTCTCTCAAGGGGAACCCAAGTTGACGACGAGCCAAAGCAGGGTTGTAGTTAATTCCTCCTTGTGTACCAATGAGAGGCACATTAGAGAATTCACCACAATAATCAATAATCTCCAAACTGCTCAAAGAAGGATCATACCAAACTATATCATCATTAGTGAGATACATAAGTCTCTGAGACCATCATAGAGATTGTTTGTTCTCCACAAAAGCAGGTGTCTGAGGCAAGTGCGAAATAAGCCACTTGTACAGAAGAGGAATGCAACAAACAATAGTTCCACCACCTTTAGAATTCCCTAGATGCAAAGAGAAATACATATCACCCAACAAAGTAGGCACAAGATTCCCAATCAAGAAGAGTCTAATGGCGTTAGCATCAACAAAACCGTCAATGTTAGGGAACAATGCTAATCCATAAATGAGCAACACAAAGATAGCTTCAAAAGCGTCTACACTACCGATTTGAGAAAAAGCAATAGCTTCCTTGATGAGGAAATCAGATGGAAACCCAAATAAACCTCCTTTCTTCACCCAATGAGCCTCTATCTCAGACTTCTTTATGTGAAGAGCTTCAACAATAAGATGAGATCTGGGAATCTCTTCCAACCCACTAAATGACACTCTACTAGAAACGGGTAACCCCAAGAGATGGGCATACTCCTCCAATGTAGGAACAAGCTGATAATTAGGAAAAGTGAAGCAATGGTAGAGAGGATCATAGAACTGCACTAACACACTCCCTAGTCCTTCAACCACATCAGCAGACAAGATAAACAATAACTTCCCATGACGTTGTTTGAAGTCCAAGGGATCTAATACAAACAATGCTAGCTTCCTTAACTCTTTCAAGTCCGGACATCTGAAAATGTACTTCTTAGTGTTCCTTCGTCCATAATCCATGGTCTGAAAATATTTGCAAATAATACCTCAGTTCCTTGAAATTTTCATGTGATGAATGTTATGATGTGCATGAATGCATGAGTGCAACAATCACAAATAAGGGATCATACACAAGGCAAACAATCCAAGGTCAAGGGATGAATCAAGTCATTGTTAAGATCAATCATCCATTTTAGTGGATTATGGTTTTCACCTTATCAACACCCAAGTTCCATTGATATTGACAATACTTGATTGGATCAACCAAGAATCAAGGGTTTGTTGTATGTCACGAGCATGAAGTTTGGGTAAGAACCATCCCAAAGGAGTGAACTAAGGATAAAAACCTGTAGATCATGTTCTGAAAAGTTCCCAAAGTCTTAATTTCATCTATCGGATATTACAAGTTAAGATGACTGACTCATCGACCCATAATATTCTCAAGAGAAACTCGTCCGAGTGTAGTATCGCGTAACAACTGTTATCAAGTCTACACCTGAACAGTCTCCACACTACATCCTAAATAGGCCAAGAGGGGGTAAATGTTCTACGGTCCTCAGCTTCTTGGACCCAAATTATAGATAGTAATGCCTAACCACAAATCATTGTGTGACATTTCCAAATCCAAAAGAGACTCCATTGAGCAGATGGATCTCAATCCAACTTGTAAAGGACTACTCCGCACAAGTCGAACATGACCATACCATCCTCCTATCTTAATTGCACTCAAGTTCGGGTTAGAACTTATCTCACCACTAAGAGATCACCAAGCACAACAAGTAGATTATATCACATAAACAAATATACATACATCACATATATACAATTATATACACACAAAAAAGTAGGCTAAACCCAATGGAGACCACTCCCCGGCAGAATCACCATATAATTTCTGCAGCGGTAAATTCATGATCATCAAGCTATGGATAAGCAAGACCTCAAATAACAAGGGTCGCCACCGCGCTTTTATTGTTTCCAAGGGAAAAGGGAAAAAGTACGAACAAAACCCAAAAGTAAGAAGTTTTCAAATCAAAACTAATAAAATGTCAGAGATTATAGGTAAGGGGGTCGGTTACACAGAGGGAAGGTGTTAGCACCCAAAGTGTCCTAGGTACTCCTAGGGAGCCCCTTTTTGTGTGCATATGTATTTTGTACAAAGTGATGTTTACAAACAAATAGAATGGGGGGATGAGAAAAGAATTCATTAATTATATTTTTGTGTTTGACAAGACCTTCAGATTTGTGCCTACGTACCAACATAAAAATGAGGGATCAAAGGCCTAAAAATTAAGTTTAAAGTAGGTGCATTTCTTTTAACAAAAATTAAGTTTAAAAGGCACAAAGGCCTAAAAATGGTTTGAATGAGTTAGTTCTTTTTTGGCTTTTGAAAGTTTAGGTCAAGTATATTTAAGTCTATTTACAAGTTTGATTAAGAAAAGAAGTTTTTAGTTTGCAAAGTGGTCAAAATTTAGAAAATAACAAGTTCTAGTTTGCAAAGTGGTCAAAAATTTAGAAAATAACAAGTTCAAACAAAGAAGTTTTTAAAAGAAGGAAGAGATTTTGAAATTAAAGAAATGGGGAGGAGATGAAGAGACTAATTCTATGCATAAAATTAAAAGTTAAGAGTTGAAAAGATCTAACCGATGGGTAGCAATCCAATAGGCAAGAAGGCCATATAGAAATCCCAAATTCCCTTGGATATTAGAATCAACCAAGAAACGATGCATACAATATTAACTTGAAGAGAAAAGAATCAAATAGAGATAGCCCCATTCAAGGCTTAGCCACTCAATGATGTCTTTTCAAATTTGCCCATGTAGCAGATGAATTCCACAAGCCACATGTTCAAAATAACAGCTTCACAATGGTCATGTTGCAAATGAACTCAAAGGGATCTTGAATTATGTATTAGATTAAGTTTCAAATTGCAAGCACTGGGTTTCACAACAGTTGGCATTGGCCAAGTCTTTTAGCATAGGAATGTTGCCTAAATTCTAAGTCCAATTGTTCAAGATCAAACCAACAATCCACACAATAGTCTTTTAGGGTTTTTTGTTTCTTATTATATACATTAATGGTCAAAGACCATACAAACAAACAAAATATACACAAACAAGATATATCACACAATATGGTCTAAATTGACAAATTGAAAATGACACTAACATAAAAAATTAGAATGGTAGGAATAATGGCAAATGAATAGAAATTTAAAGATTAAAGTGCATTAAAATAAAGGACTTGAAATTAAATGTTAGTTGTTAATAAGTTAGAAGTTAGTATTGTTTTGTTTTTGCTTTAAGTCATTCTTTGGAGAACACTCAACCAACTTATCACAAGCATGGATCCTTGAACCAAGACATCTTCCAAAGGAAGGAAAAAAGGCCAAGTTTCCACACAATACCATGAAAGAGGGGACACTTACAATCTCACTAATTAGAATTCTATGCCTTTTTGTATCAAAAATTTAGCGTTATGTTAAGCAATCATAATTGGACTTATATAGAACTCACAACTATTTGAGGTCGGGCAATAGAATTTTGGTGTTAATGCATGTTAGAGACATAGTATAATGGACTATGCTCATGAAACATATCACACACAAAAAGAATATGCAAAAGAGGTGGCCTAATCTCATCCATACTTATGTTGATTTTGCAATCAACTAGCCTTAGTATTTAGAGACATCATAGCCAAATGAAATGGATGCATAAAAAGGGGAATTATATGAAGAGGGAGGGGAATGGATCATAACTCAAATTGATCAAAGTAGGACTTTTACCAAATTAATATCATTCATTCATTTTGGGAGATGAAATGTACATTCCATCAATCCCCTAAAATCAATGATATTAACCTAGAAAAGTCAAATAAACCTTGACCAAAGCCCAACAATACAAGTCAAACTTACACAAACCATCACAAGAGGTCAACACAATTATTTGGAATTTATTCAATTTAAAATTACTAAAATAATGCATTTAAATGAAATATGGTTTGTCAAATTCCTAAAACTTATCAAAATACCAAAGAAATGACCATGAGATTTATCATAGGTTAAACAAGGTCAAAGGACCTTGGAGAAAAAATTTCAGAATTTTTAAAGACTTAAAAGTATTTTTAAACAATTAAAAATAAAGATAAAATCAATAAAATCATGAAAAATATTAATAACGAACCAAAAAATAATTTTAATTCAGAATATGAAAGAGGAATTTATTTAAATTTTTTTGGTGAAGCTCTCATATTTTTTGGATCAATATTAAAATTAATATGAATTAATGAAAATCAAATGAATTAAAACAAAAATCAAAAAATCAGAAAAACGTGAGCCACTTGATCTCCCTCATTAATTGAGGTGGCAGATCAAGTGGACGCAAACGCGCGTTCCATGATGCGCTGCAGTCAATGCGGCATAGGCTTCGTATTCAGAAGCAACGCATGAGATTAAAACATTTTAAAAGAGATCAATGGCTCAGAACCTGTCCAACACACCACCGGCGCTGGACCTCCTGTCACCTTCTCAGGCGAGGTCCACCGGACTGGTTCAGTCATCACCATCAAGAAAATGAAGAAGGAGGACATGATCTGAAAGAAAAAATGGCGCAGAGCATGAACCTGAACTCAATTTCAACTAACTCCAAATAAATAAAAAGATATGAGGAGGTAAATTTTGAGGTATGACAACTGAGTTGCTTCGATTTGACCTCAAAGCAACTTAATCTTCTTGCTTACATTAGTAGGACTTCAGACAACCAAAGATCCAAGAAAATTGATGAGAATTGAGAGAGAATCGAAGAGAAGAAGTTTTCTGAAATTTACCTTCAATATTATGCAGAACTTGATGTTGCTTGCTTCAAACTTGATCTGATCACGCTTGGTAATGGTACAAAGCTTTGGATCCTGGAGTTCTTGAATCTCCAAACAGTAAGATTCAAACTCAAATTTCAAGTTTAAAATTATCAGGTTTTCCTTTGAAATCTGAGGGTTTCAATTGGGGGGAAAAGTTGGCGCGCAAGGTCTGTTTTAATTGAGCTCCAAGGATCTGTATTTATAGCAATTGGGATTGATATTTTCACACTTGAAAAATTGCTAAATTTGGACATTTCATGCACAAGCTTGCATGGGCGTGTACAGGACCATATAGCAATCCAATTTGATCCACTTGCATCTGCTCTGAAGTTCAAATGAGGCTTGGATGTCAAGGCAATGTGAAATGTGATTTTTGGCAATTCATTTCTTCCAATCATGCAGCTCTTTTAAAGCCATGTGCTGACCGAGAAAATCTCATCCAAAATGCATGAACTTGGGTTCTTTGGAAATCTTAGATCAAGGGGAACAACTTTTATGTTGAACAATTTTCCATTTGGAGCTTGGATAGTGGTGAATTTTGAGGTGGAAGTTTGGAAATTTCAACATGTTTAAAATGTTTCTAAGTGTCAAGTCATATATCTCAAAATTCCACCTTGCTTAAGTTTTTATGTGAGCTTCAAATGAGAAAAGTGTCTTCATCAAAGTTGTATCTCTTTCAAAGACCTTCAAAATTGTCACCAATTTAATGTCATTTGGATTTAGAATGATAGAGTTATGCATTCTTTAAGTTTGGAAAAATCACATGTTCAATGGTATAGGTCACAAGTGACCTACGATGTATCCTCATATCACATGCTCATAAAAGTTGAATTAGCCCTCACTCCAAACATCAAAGTTGATGTACACTTCTTGAATTTGATTGTGCAACTTGTAAATCGTTCATCTCATAAGAATTGAGCAAGTTACGGCCTTGGGTAGTTGACTTTCAAATTAGGGTTTAGACAAAATGACCTATAATGTTTCAACATAGAAAATGATTTTCCAAGCAAAAATTGTTGGTGTAAGCCTTAGAGGCTAATACTTTTGGTACTTGTATCGAATTATTTATTAATAATAAAAGGCATTTTCTTTATTATGGTTGATTAATAAAGTCCCTAGAATAGATAGTCCGTTTAATGTATTAAGTGTGACTTAGTCATGAGAACACATTAAACATAAGGGCACTGTTCTTAAAGTATCCGTAGTCGAGCTTTAATGTGAAGTGGGATAACATTAAAGCATTAAGACTATTATGTTTGTAGACTGATGATCACATCTCATGGATCATGGATAAAGAGTTATCAAGTCTTAAACATAGGTATGAATATTAGGAGTAATATTTATACCGGATTGACCCGCTATGAGAATACTATATAGAAAGTTATGCAAAGTGTCATAAGTTATTCTCATGGTGATAATAGTGTATACCACTCTTCGACCTGAAACCACTATGGATCCTAGATGTAGAGTCGAGTGCTTTATTGCTGATCCAACGTTATCCGTAACTGGATAACCATAAAGACAGTTGATGGGTACTCCACGAAGCATGCTGAGGGACATGAGTGTCCTAGATGGAATTTGCCCATCCTGCGTAACAGGATAAATGTCTATGGGCCCAATATTGAACTGGACAAGGGTGACACGGTCTATACCTTGTGTTCAATATAGACATAAGGGCAAAGGGGTAATTATACACATAATTATTATCACAAGAGGTTTTGTCAGATCACATGACATTTTCGTGACTTGGGTAACAGTGATGTGTTGCTAGATACCGCTCATTGTTTATTATGTTAAATGCGTGATTTAATATAATTGCCAACGCCGCGAAAACCTATAGGGTCACACACAAAGGACGGATTGATGAGAGATAGAATAATTAAGGAACATCGTAAGGTACGGTGTACTTAAGCAGAATACGAAATATGGTAAGGTACCAAATACTTAGGTGATTTTGGCATATTATGAGATATGGGCCAAAATGCAGACTATGTGGTAAATATTATGGATGTAACGAAAGTGTCCCGTTGTCATCGTTCAACGTTCGTGATAGCCCCGTGGATCTGTATCAAAGGTTTTGATCATTAT
The DNA here is from genome assembly GCF_024323335.1 of Lathyrus oleraceus. Lineage (NCBI taxonomy): Eukaryota > Viridiplantae > Streptophyta > Magnoliopsida > Fabales > Fabaceae > Lathyrus > Lathyrus oleraceus. The sequence continues at coordinate 420,234,053 of NC_066581.1, forward strand.
CAGAGATCTGCACCAAAGGTTTGAATCGCCACAAGAGGTAACGATTCTATCACTGATCATGCCCATTCGTAAGGATCACTAAATGGAGAAATTTTTAAATTCCGCTGCGCCTTGGATGGCAATTCTCCTTCAAAAATAGCTCTAGGTATCAACATGAAAGTTGTTTGGAATGTAATTTAGAGTAAAGTTTCTCTTGTAATCATTTCCATATGGTGAAAATTGTAGGAGATAGGGTGTAGGGAGACCCAGTTTTGATCAGATGAATTCATCTGGCCAACCACCATCAACCAACTTGCTAACCTTCAATTATCTTGACTTTATAGGATCATGGTAGATCATATATGCATAAGATGATGAATTTTAAAGTGTCCCTTGGGAAATTTGATCAATTGGTGAGATAGCTTGTTGGAGAAGTTACTTAAGATACCTAGTCAAACTATGGTTTCCAAGGCAAATCACCTCCAAACTCTTGAAGAAAACTTGATCAATATAACTTGTAGAGATCAATGGGACTCATATATTATGCTTTGAGACATTGTGGATCAATCTTTGATTGTTCTCTTAGCCATGAGGGTCTTAAACCCTAGATATGAACTTGAAAGATCAATGAAGATCATGCCCTACCTACAAAAAGTTAGGCACATACAAAGACATATTTTTGGTATTTTGGTTAATAAAATGATAATATATAAGTATGATACAAATCACATGGTGCTTGAAGATATCTCTAAAAAAAACCCAATGAAAGAGGGGTAAGGAGGATGCCATGGTGTGATCCCAATGCTAATGCATATGATGAGATTGCATGAGGGATCTTAGGGTCAAAATTGGGGTCTTACAAGTAATGATGTGAATGTGATAGTTCTAGTGTTCAAGACCCCTTAGTGGGTAGTCATTCAATTTGATAGTAGCAACAACAATAATGTCGACAACTTGGTATCGCTGTTAGTAATAAGATAAGCGGGCCTTGTCCCCTATTCATCCGATAAAGCTGTGCCATACCAATATAACGGCACCATGATAGAGAATGGTCAATAGGTCCCTCTTCTAGTTGCAGACTATGTTGTAAATATTGTGGATGTAACGAAAGTGACTCGTAGTGGTCAAGTATTCAGTCCAGTGTTTCTGAAAGTTGTGGAAGTTTTGTCAATGGGTAAAAAGGAAGAGATTCCTGCAGTTGATCCAATTAGTGCTCCAATGTATCAGTCTGGTGAATCTAGCAAATTGAAGGATAATGATGATGATGAGGTGTTATGCCTAATCAAAAGGAGTGAATTTAACATTGTAGAGCAGATGCTCCAAACATCGTCAAAGAGTTTTGTGCTGTCATTATTGATGAATTCCGAGGCACATAGAGAAGCATTGCAGAAAGTGTTGGAACAAGCTTATGTGGAACACAATGTTACTGTGGATCAGTTTGACCACATTATTGCCAACATAACCTCTTGTAATAATCTGAGCTTTTGTGATGAAGAACTTCTAGAGGAAGGTAGGAATCACAACTTGGCATTCCATATTTCGACGAATTGCAAGGAGGACGCTCTGTCCAATGTTTTGGTTGATACTAGGTCATCATTAAATGTGTTGCAAAAGTCAACTCTATTAAGACTCTCCTATCAGGGCACCCCGGTGAAGTTTAATGGCGTGGTTGTTAAAGTGTTCGACGATCCTCGTAAAACTGTCATTGGAGAAGTGAACCTTCCAGTAAAGATAGGTCCGAGTGATTTCCAAATTACTTTTTAAGTGATGGATATCCGCCCGCCCTATAACTTCTTGTTGGGAAGGCCACGGATTCATGAAGCTGGAGTTGTGACATCTACTCTACACCAAAAGCTGGAACTTATGAAGAACGACAAGCTTGTCATTGTGGTGGAGAGAAGGCATTATTGGTGAGCCATTTGTCATCCTTTACTTATGTTGATGCCAAGGAGGAGTTTGGAACTCCATTCCAAGCTTTGTCCATTACTGATAAATTAAAAAAAGCCGGGGCACCCATGTCTTCTTTAAAGGACGCACAAGAGGCTATTTAGGATGGCAGTATTGATAAGTGCGATCGTGTTGTAGAAGTCGTTGAGAATAAGAATAGAGCAGGGTTTAGATTTCAACCAAGGCCTTTCAACGCCAATGTCAAGCTTATGTGTTGTACACATGTCTTATTTAAAGGATGCACAAGAGGCTATTATGTTTTATCATCATATACATTCATGCATACCATTAGTTCTATGGTTATGAGATCAAGGCATCTCTCTTGTGACCTTCTTCAAGCTTTAGAAGGGAGCACAGTGACAATCAATGCAAGGAGAGTGGGATATCCGCAACTTCATGATCATTGAAGCTACAAGGGTTTCCTCATGCCCCAAGACATCTTAAATGGTCCATTACTTCATCTGTTGAATTAGAATTGCAAGAAAATGGAAGTGGATCACACTCTCCTATCTCTTGATCTCGGAGCTAGAAGTGTTGATTATATCAGTATGTGGCATACTTATGGACCAATTTTTGATCATATTCATCATATTATCATATTATCATAGAAGACATCTTTGTTCAAAAGTCTATCCACGCATATGAGCAGTACGAAATCATAATTCCTCTTGTATAACACATCACCATTTAAGAAAAACTTGGAAGAAAGTCTTCTCAAGACCTTCTTATCAGTAATAAATATACCTTCAGGATATTGTTGTTTCTCCAGAAATGTCTTTATGTTATAGAACCAAGGCTTATCATCAGGATCTGCCTCAATTGCAAAATAATGTGATGGTTCATCTATGTGATCAATATGGATAGCTGGTGCTTCGTTCTTCCATTTGAATTTAAAAATAGATGCCAACGTATTTAGAGCATCTGCTAAATGATATTCTTCCCTAGGAATATGATGAAAATAGATTTCATTAAAGTAGGGTATCCGTTTTCTACTATGCTCTTTATAAGGAATCAATTTGCTATCCCAAATTTCCCAATCACCTTTTACCTGACTGATTACTAGAGCCGGATCTCCATACACCTCAAGAATCTTGATCCTTAAGTCAATTGCTGCCTCCATACCGTATATACATGCCTCATACTTTTCCATATTGTTGGTGCAGTCAAAGCATAATCTAGAGGTAAATGGAAGGTGGAAACCAGTTGGAGAAGTAACAATTGTGCCTATTCCCTGACCACGAGCATTAGAAGCACCTTCCAACACGAGCATCCATTGTGATCCTGGTTCGGGGCCTGGAGTAGCGAAATCTATGATAAACATGATGTCTTCATCTGGAAAGTCGAACCTTAACAGTTGATAACCTTCCTATAGCGGTAAAAACCAGAGGTGCCACCGCACTTTTATTGTTTCCAAAGGAAAATGAAAAAGTACGAAAAAACCCAAAGATAAGAAATTTTCAAATCAAAATTAATAAAATGCCAGAGATTACTGTTAAGGGGGTTGGTTACACAGAGGGGATGAGAAATGAAATCATTAATTATATTTTTGTGTTTGATAAGACCTTCGGACTTATGCCTATGTACCAACATAAAAATGAGGGATCAAAACCTTGTAGTTCGTGGTACCAATTTCAAAATGAGTGAATTGCTTTTAATCAAAAGTTTTAATAAAAGTGGCACAAAGGGTCCAAAAGTTTGAATGAGTGTTAATTTTTTTTTTCTTTTGAAATTTTAAGTCAATATTGGTTTAGTTCCTTTACAAGTTTTATTTAAGAAAAGTGTTTGTAAAATTCAATGGCATAAGGCCAAAGTTTTTATTTGAAATAAGTTCTAAGTTTGAAATCACAAGCAAAGAAAGTTTTTTTTTTGGAAAATGGGGAGATATTTTTAAATTTAAGAAGTGGGAGGAGATGAAGAGACTAATCCTAAACATAAAATTAAAAGTTAAGAGTTGAAAAGATCTGACTAATGGGATGCAATCCAACAGACAAGAATGTCAGATAGAAAACCCATTTTCCCTTTGGACATAGAATCAAGAAAATACCAACAAAGCAATTAGCAATATCAGACATCATGAAGTCAAGGCATCAAACAAAGATAGCCACATCCAAGCAAGCAAATCCCATAGCTAACAGTCTTCTTTGTCTTCTTATGTACCAGATGAAGTACTCCTTAATCAACTCAGAGAAAATCATAAGACACAAGATCATAGTAACAATTTGCATCAAGATAATGTAGCAGATGAGTTCAAAAAAATCCAAAGACTTGCATCAGATGAAGGCTCAATTCACAATAGCATGGTCTCAAAATGTTGGCATTGTCCAAGTCCTTTTTGCATAGAGAATGTTGCCTAATCCTAAGTCTAAAAGTTCAGATCAAGATCAACAATCCACCAAACATGTTTTAGGGTTTTTGTTGTTATTAGGTATTTTATAGTCCTAATACTACAAACAAAACAAAAGCAAGAAAATAATATATACAATCACAAGATATGGCTCAAATGAGCAAAGTGAAAATAACTTGAAACATAAACAAGTTGAATGAAATGTAAATGGCAATGAATGATAAATCACTAAAAATTAAATTGCACAAAGTAAATGACTTGAAAGTAAAGAAATATTAATAAGAGTTAGTCAAATATTAGTCAAGGTTAATTGAATGTTAGTGGAGTTTTTCTCTTTAATTGATTAAGTCATTCTTTGGAGAACACTCAACCATCCATTCACAAGCATGGATCCTTGAACCAAGTCATCTTTCATATGAAGGAAAAAAGGTCAAGTTTCAACACAATACCATGAAGGATGGGAGACTTACAATCTCACTTACTAGAATGCTATGCCATTAGGGTCAAATTTAGCTATATGTTAAGCAATCGTAATTGGACTTATGTAGAAGTCACAACTATCTGAGGTCGGGCAATAAAAATTTAGGTGTTAATGCATGTTAGAGATTTGGTATAATGGACCTATCTCATCCATACTTGTATTGGTTCATCTGACACAAGGCCATTGATGAACCAATTAGCCTTAGGATATTGAGACTTCATTGGCCAATGAAAGGAATGGGAAAGAATATGGATGCAGATGAAGTGGGGAAGGGAGTCAGAGAAACACAAATTGGTCATGGGAGGAATTTTATCAAATTAAAATCATTCATTCATTTTGGGAGATGAAATGTACATTTCATCAATCCCCTAAATCCAATGATTTTAATCTAACAAAAGTCAAATCAACCTTGACCAAGGCCCAAACAGATAGTCAAACATCACAAGACCATAAAAATGGCTCAATAAAATAGTTAAATAATTAATCAATTAAAAATCAAATTAAAAATCCATTGAAATTTAATTTAATTTGGTCAAAACCTAAAATCTCTTCAAAACACCAAATAAATGGCCAAGAGATTTATTCTAGGTCAAACAAGGTCAAAGGACCTTAGACAAAAAATTCATGATTTTTACAAAGTCAGAAGTATTTTTAAACAATTAATAATATGCACAAAAACATTTAATTAATAAAAAATATCAAAATTATTCCAAAAACTAATTTTAATTCAGAAAATGAAAGATAAAAATATTTAAATATTTTTGGTGAAAGTCTCATATTTTTTGGATTAAAAATGAAATTAATATGAATTAATAAAAATAAAGCAATTAAATGAAAAATCAGAAAATACAAAAAAAATAAGGGCCATCAGATCTCCCTCATTAATTGAGGTGGCATATCTGATGGTCACGCGCGCACTATCTATGGTGGACCTGAGTCAAAGCGCCACACGCGTGGTAATTAAAACCAACGGCCAAGATTAGAATGCTGGACCAAGATCAAATGGTTGGAACCCGGCCAACACATTACTGGAGCTCTATCTCTGGTCATCTTCTCTAGTGATCACCACCGGACTGGTCTAACCTCAACTTAATGAAAAATTAAAAACAAGGACAATATTTCAAATAGAAAATTCTCAGGACCTCGAATATGACCTCAATTTTCTCCAATCCCAAGTATATAAAAAGATACAGGGATTTGAATTTTAAGGATCATGAACTGAGTTGCTTCAATTTGACCTCAAAGCAACTCAATCTTGTTGCATACATTGGTAGGACTTCATGCAACAGAAAATCACAAAGAATAGTGAATAATTGAGAGAGAATCGAAGAGATGGAGTTTATGAATTTTAACCTTCGAGTAGCTTTAAATCAGCTTGATCTTGACCTGGATTTGCTTGATTCTTCCTCCTCTTGGTTGCAGTGATCAATTGTGATGGAAAGGGCAATGAATTCTTGGAGTTTGAACTTCAAAACAAAAGGTGAAATTTAAACTCGATTTCAATGAAATCCTCAAGAAATTCTATGGTGTGAGGGATTTGATTTCTCTTGGCAAATCTTGGGCAAGGTGTTGATGCATTTCTGAGCTCAGGGCACTTGTATTTATAGGCTTACTCAATGCTCTTTGCACACTTCAATTCAAAAATCCAAAAATAGCAATGATCTCATTCATGCTTGCATGGGCGTGTACAAAGCCCAATCAATGATGTCAAAGGGTCCAAACTTTATTCCAAATGATGCTGAAACGAAATCAAGGGACAATGCAATGCTAAAATGAAAATTGGTCACAAAACTTTCCAAATGGGGCCATGCAGTACACCCATGCGCAAGTCCCTCAATTTTAATCCAAATGAGTTGATATTGAAATTTTTGGAAAGGTGAAATCAAGGGGAATAACTTTCATGTCGAACATGTTTCCATTTGAGGCTTGGACCATGATGAATTTTGAGGTGGAAGTTTGGAAAACCCAACATATTTGAAAATTTTCTAAGTACCAAGTCAAATGTTCACTTCTTCCATGTTGAATAACTTTTTCTATGGGCTTCAAATGGAAAACATTTCTTCATCAAAGTTGTATCTCTTTCAAACATCTTCAATTTGGTTACCAATTTGACCTAATTTGGATTTGGCATGAAGGAGTTATTCATTTTAGAAGTTGTGGAAAATCACTTGTTCAATGGTAATGGCCCAAAGTGACCTATATCTTTCCTCTTGGCACATGCATTTGCAGATTGCAATTGAACTTACTCCAAACATAAAAGTTTAATAGGACATATTGAATTTGATAATTAAACTTGAATGGATTTAATCTAATAAAAAAGGAGCAAGTTATGGTCCTTGTAAGTTGACCTCCTAACTAGGGTTCAGACAAAATGACCTATAATCTTTCACCATAAAAAATGACCTTCCAAGCAAAACTAGCTCTTGAATTCAACATAAAATTTGTTTGGAATGTGATTATGAGTAACGTTTTTCTTGGAATAATTTTCATATGACAAAAATTGTAGGAGATAGGGTCTAGGAAACCTCAGTTTTGACCAGTTGACTTTCTCTCGTCAACCACCATGAACCAACTTTCTAGCTTGATATTCTCTTGATTTTTGGGACTCATTGTAGTGGGGTATTCGTTACCTTTAGATTTATTGACTAAATCAAAAGTAAATCATACAATTCGAGTCGCCACCGCACTTCTATTTATCCAAAGGAAAGGTTAGAAAGCGAACAAAAATCGAGAAGTTTTATCAAATCAAAAACTAATAAAAATGTCAGAGATCTGGGTAAGGGGGTTGGTTATGCAATGGGAAGGTTTTAAGCACCCAAAACATCCTTATTACTCTAAGGGAGCCCTTTTTGCAAATGTTGTATGGTAGGTTGGTATTTGTGAAAATATTTGTGCAAACATGATTGGGGAGATGAGAAAAGAATATACATATTATTTACAATTGTGTTGTTTGAATGGATAAACCCATTGCCTAGTATCATCACAAAGGTAGGATCAAAACCTCGTAGTTCGGATAAAAACCTCAAAATAAGTTGGTGAATTGATTTGGACAAAAGCCTTAAGGTCTTTTGTTATCAAAGAGAGAAAACTCAACCTAAACCACAATCCACCATGTGAGGAGAGCTTCAACATACTAGTGAGGGATCCACCCTATAATAATTATGGAAGACTTATAGTCCAATCACTAAGGATAAGGTGAGGTTTATATCAACCACTATGATAAATCAAACCTAATAGCTAATGTTTATGAAAAGCTTTGGCAAAGGTGGCCATTGGAACCACATAAATAATATGACTGAGTTGTATTTACAAATTAGGAGTATTCACAAAATAAAGTCAAAGTTGACTTAAGATTCAATTCAGAATAAGTATTAGGAAAAGAGTTTGAAAAAATCAAAGGCATAATGCCTAGGTTTCTAATTTTGAAAACAATGTCAATGTTTGAACAAAAAGAGTTTGGCTTGGGTTAGAGTGGAGAGAAGAAGAGAATGGCTAGTCCTAAACATGCAAAGATGAGAGAAGAGAGTAAAACCCTTGGAGTTCCTTTCTTGAGATCATAAAGATGATCCAAGTTGCTCCTTTCCTTTGGACTTAGCAATTAACTCAAGCAATCAATCAAATAATCAATCAAGCTCCTAGCATCCTCCAATTTGGCTTGTCTTTCTCTTAACTTGGATGCTTATGACAATGGTCCTTCTAATTAGCTCAACTTTGGAATCCCTATCACAAGAACACACAATCAAAAAGTTCCACAATGCAATAACAGAAATGGACAAAGAGAGAGTTTAAATTAGGGGTCCTTTCAATTCATCTTCAATATTAAGCATTCTAAAGGCATGAGGCCTAGTTGCTCTTCCACAATTTTAGCATTCTAAAGGCATGAGGCCTAGTTGCTCTTGAAACTCCATTTAGCATAGGTAAGGTCCTAATTCTAAGTCCTTTCTCCTTTTGCATTAGGTTCACACAAATAAAAACAAAACAAGCACAAGGCAATAGTATATTTACACAATAATGTGCTCAAGTGAGCAAAAGGCAAATGGCATAAACATAAACATGAGCTCAAGTGAGCAAAGGGCAAAGACAATATGAATAAATGAGCAAGAAATTAAATTGAATTAAAGTAAATTGCAAGAATTAAATGCTTGAATTAAAAGTTAGTAATTAGTAGTTAGTGTTAGTGTGCCATAAGGCAATTTAGCGCTATGTTAAGCAATCGTAAGTGGACTAATGTAGTAGTCACACCTATCTGAGGCCGGTCAATAAAACTATAGGCAACTAAACACAAGTTAGAGATCGTGACTAGTAAGCCAAGCTCCTACAACTTGCCATGCCAAAAGAAAAGAATAATGACCTTGTATGGGTTTTAGGTTCTTTGCTTGACCAAGAAGCAACCTATCTTGGACACAAAGCAATTCACTTGATCTTTGATCAAGATGAATTTGATTTGGATCAAAGAAGGTTAATCCTCTCATATGTCAAGGCTAACCACAAACCATTAACTCATTGGTCAAAAGAAAAAGAAGAAGATGAAGATGGAAATGGAATGTACAAAATGAGAATTCAAATGACATAAACAAAACACATTGATCAAACATGAATGGAATCAACATCAATCAATGGTAAACAGAAGTGAAATGAAGCTTAGAAGTCAAGAAAGGTTAAACATATTTTTGGTATTTTTTGGAATCAAAATAATGCATAAAATAAAATGAACAAATAAAGGCCAAACTTCTAATCAACTTGGATAAGTCCAATTGGATCATCATAAGTCTAACATGGTCAAACAAGGTTTGATAAATTTTCTCAACATTTTTTGAAAACAGAAACTATTTTTAAACAATTAAAAATGAAGAAAAATAACATAATTGGACTAACATCTCAAATAAATATCAAATCAATTAAGAAATTAATGAGATCATTTTTCATAGATTCATCATCATCCAAAGATGTTAAGAAAATATTTTTGGCATTTTTGAATATCAAATGGTATTTTAAATGAATTAAAAACAATCAGAAAAGAAATAATTCACAAAAAATATTAAATGGAATCACAAAAATAATTAAAAATCATTTTATGAAACTAGAATTTAAAAGAAATTTGTTGCAATTGGTCTCATATTTTTGTGATTCCAAATAAAGAAGTTATGAATTTTTGAAAATAATTGGAATAAAAGAAAATAAAACAGAAATTGATAAAAGAGAAAAATCCAGAGGCGTCAGATCCAACCGCATTAATTGACATGGACCATCAAAAGGCCAGGAAGCGCGCACTCACCATGGATTCGAGTCAAATGCGTAACACACATAATTAATAAAAGTCAAGTAAGGCAAGGACTGAGATTAGATCACAAAGACTGGATCCAAAGGCCAAGATTCAAACGCGTGGGGACGGTGGTGGAAACCACCGTCTTCTCCGGTGAGAAGGCTAAGTCCGGCCACGAGTTGCAGGTTTTGCAACCTCAACTAAAACACGCTATCCATACACCAAATTAAAGCTGGGGTGTTGTACATCACCCTTGTAGCCTTAGTTTTTGCTCAAGATCCTTATGGAAGAAGAAATCTGAGATTGAAAAACTAGGTGTTCAATCTGAAGTTCACCAATTCACAAAATTAAAGCCACCATTGGCTTGCCTCTCACATGAGGACTTCAGAAATGCAAACCAACACAAGCAATGCACAAAATATAAGGAGATTTGAAGCAAAACAGGTGAGGTATAAACCTTTGTAGAGCAGCTTTTGTGAGCACAATTCAACCAATCCTTTGCTTGCAGCTTGATCCTGATGCTTGGTATGAGAGCTAGGCTTAGGAATTAGTGATGATAATCAACTGATGTTGTTGAAAATCACACTTGAAAAATGAAAGTGAAAACTCAAATTCCTGTGGTGAGAGGTTGGGGAATGAATTTAGCAGAGATTCAGGCGCCTTCAGGTTGAGATTGAGGTGAGGTAATGCATTCTATTTATAGATGGAGTTGATGTAAAGAGGTGGAAAACTCGTGTGCATGTGAAGTTCGGTCCTCCATGCATGGGCCTGTACAGGTGCATGTGTGACCCAAAACCAATTGCAAATGAGTGCTCATCATCAACCAAATTGATTTTGACGTGCAATTTGCAAAGCAATGGATTGTGCATGAAGATTTAACATGAAATGCATAATTGATCATAAAGCTTCACCTCTTTGAAAGTCCCAATTGGAAAATTCAAAAATAAGCATGTGGGTAATGGTTGGAAAGGTCTTGACATAAGGAACAAAAGCTATGTTGAACAAAAATCTATTTGGAGTTTGGAAAATATTGAAAACTGGCCATGAGGTGACTAACTTCAAGTCCTTCTGTTTCAATTATGAAAGTCTCAAATGACAAAACTTTAAATATAAAAGTTGTGGATATTTTCAAGACAATCAATTTGGAATTAAATTTTTCTTCATTTGGATTTTTGATAAGAAAGGTTTGGGCACTTGAAGTTGGACTTTTTCACATTTCAATGGCTTTGGTCCAAAGTGACCTATAATGTTTTGTATTATCACATGTACTTATTTTAGGATTATTAAATTTTGTCCAACATAAAATTTGAATTATACATCTTAAAATTTCCAATGCACTTGGTATCACCTCAAAATCATAAAAAATGAAGAAGTTATGTCCTTGGGAAGTTGACCCAAAATTAGGGTTTCAGTCAAAATGACCTTAAATATTTTGAAATGAATGATGACCTTAAAAGTTTCAAATGAATTTTGTATGAACATGAAAGTTGTTCATATTGTTCTTAAGAACATTTTGTCTCTTGGGGTCATCTTCATTTGACAAACACATCAAAAGTTAGTTCTCAGTGGATTTCAAAATAGTCAGATGATTTGACTGATCAATTTCTAAAGTCCAAACCTCAAAACTTGACGAATGAATGATTTAGGATACTCACATAGGCTCATATAATCATAAAATGATGAATTAAAGAACTTCCCTTGATTGTATTTGATCATAGGTTGAGGTTGCTTCATGAGCAAGGCATAGTCAATGCACAGATGAACTAGGGTTTCCTTGGGAAACAATCCTCAAGCCCTTTGGTTTATCTTGATAAAATTGACAAATTGAGATACTTGGGAGACATATATGATTATTGAGAGCTTTGGGAACCATTTTCATGCTTGCTTTCCTCTTCATCTGGCCATTTCATTGAGTATGGGGCCTCCTAGGAGCCTTGGATCACATGACTACTTGAGCTTCAAAACAAAACAAGTTAGTGACATATTTTTGTTCTTTTGGTTAGTAAACAAAATAAGAAAAGCAATAATATACAATTCAAGCATGCTTGGTGGTCTCAAACCAACTCACAAGTCCCAACCTGGGGTAAAGAGCCAAGATGCTAGATCCTTGAGGCAAATGCAAATGAGCAATGTTATGATACCATGAGGGATCTTAGGGTCAAAATTGGGGTCTTACAGATGCCCCTGTTTAAGTTCATTCTAGCCGAAGATATGAAGGTTAAAATCTTCGTCTCGACGAGGTAGAATGGGCTTAAATAATAACAAAAAGACGAATTTTGGTCCCTAAGAGACCTCATGATGCAAATGTATATATGAAAAAGTTAATACTCTGTGGGGATATGTGTCCACACAGAAAAAGAAATCAGGAGAAACTGAAAATCCATAAGAGTAATACACTCATAAATGGGACAGAAACTCTGAGGGGAATAAAGGGAATGAAATGCGTGAGCAGGTCATGCTTTTGATAACTTGCTGGGAGACACGAAGGGATTCCATGAAAATAAATCAATGGAAAGATTCGAGCTGACGCAAAGATGTCTGTATTGGGGAATATGCCAATACAAAAATACTAACCACAAAGGATACTTCGGATAAAAATCTAGACTCAGATGAGGATATCCACAAAGGACACAACTAAGGAAGATGCATGTATTGGGGAAAATGTCAATACAGTGAAACTGTCCACAAAGGATACTTCAGATAAAAATCCGGACTCGGATGGGGAATATCCAATAAGGGATTCAGCCGAGGAAGAAAAAATGAGATATTACCAACATCTAGGTAATAAACTCAAAACGAGACATGTCATCAAAACACCAGTATAAGGGTGAGAAAACAACACGCTCAGGGAGAAAGAATATCTAAGGCCTGTAAAAGGGTGAGAGATATCAATCATCCAAATCATCTGAGGAAGACCTAAAAAGGAAAATTTCAACTCAGGAAAATCTGACTCCATAGGGGACAAAAAGTCATAATAGGGAGTAGAAGGAAGGAACACCAGGGATACCGGTTATTGGGCATATAATAGGTGACCAACCAGGCGTGAATTGGGGAATATTTCCAAGACACTCATCATCCAAAAGGAGGGCTGAAAAAGCAAACTCGATTACAGGATGGATATTCGTTTCCATAAGGAAATACGAATCTTACTCGACTGGGGAAGAAAGAGACTTCGACTGATGAGCACATAAAATATATTATCTATTACCGCCAGAACATAGATAACATACTCACATGGAAGACAATCCACCACCGGTTACTGGGTTAATAAAGGATAAATCTACCGAAAAGAAAGGACATCGGGATACCGGCTACTGGGTACAAGATAATGACCAATCCAAAGGAGAAACAATCATTACCAAACAAGGGTAAATGAAAGATGACTCGCGGGGGATAAATTGCTTAATAAGAGCAATTATCCGAGAGATATATCATCGGCTACTGGGTGGTATACTCAGAAAATGGAGGAATATCAATACCGAATATTGGATAAAGATAACCAACAAAGAGGGGATTACATCTATCGGTTACTGGGTTGAAAACCAAAGGTGAGAGTAACTATCATCAGTTAGGATGAACAACATCAAGGATTAACTCTGCAAGGGGATAAGATGGGGTTTACAACTACCTGTTACTGGGTAGAAAACAACAGAAATAGGACTTACAACTACCGGTTACTGGGTAGAAGGCCACAACATCCGCTGGGGAGAAAATGAACAATTACTGTTTACTGAGCAACTGAACAACTAAACCACAGGGAACTGCAGGAGAAATAACAAGAAAGGGTTTTCACTTCTCCTTTTGACATGAGAGAAGGGTTTTCAAACAAAAGTGAACACATTACATGGACTTATAGACAACTGTTGGAACATCAACAGCGACCCAATTATTGCAGACTCCTCCAGGGATGACGAAATTGCCAGAATCCTCCTCTGCATCATCTTCCACTATAGCAGCAGCCTTTTGGTCTTCGACCGTGTGGATGAAACCTCCACTTTGAAACAGCCCATGCTCATTTAAAGTGCCTGAAGAGTAACCTAAGCCATCCCGGGATTTATTGTCTTCCAACTTAATCATTTGTCCTAAACCAGTAGTTGCGCCATGCTCAATGGCCAACTTCGCATCATTGCAGGATGCAAATGAAGAAGTTCCTTTTCTTAAAGGCTCAGCAATAGATAAGGCTTGGAACGGCGTCCCAACCTCATCCTCAGCATCTATTTAAGAAAAGGAAGACAAATGGCTTACAAAGAGAGCCTTCTCTCCCCCTATCACCACCAACTTCTTATTCTTAACGAATTTTAACTTCTGGTGTAGGATGGATGTCATGGTGTCTGCCTCGTGAATCCATGGTCTGCCAAGCAAGCAGCTATATGATGGGTGGATATCCATGACCTGGAAAGTGATCTGGAAATGACTAGGTCTGATCTTGATTGGGAGCTCAACCTCGCCAATCACAGTTTTCCTGGATCCATCAAAAGCCTTGACAACTACTCCACTCTGCCTCATGTGAGGCCCCTGATAAGAGAGTTTTGCCAAACTGGATTTTGGCAACACATTCAGTGATGATCCTGTGTCTACCAGCACATTAGACAAGGTATCATCCTTGCAATTCATGGAAATGTGTAGAGCCAAATTGTGGTCTTTTCCATCCTCGGGAAGATCAACATCACAAAAGCTCAAGTTGTTACAAGCAGTACTGTTTGCAACAATACTATCAAACTATTCTATTGTGACATCGTGATCCACGTATGCCACGTGCAACACCCTCTGCAAAGCTTCACGGTGTGGCTCGGAATTCATCAACAAAGACAATACAGATATCTTTGATGGAGTTTGAAGCAGCTGATCGACAACATTATATTCGCTCCTCTTGATGAGCCGCAGCATCTCACCACAGTCCTCTCTCAATATGCCATTCTGGCTAACAGGGACAGGAGCTTTAGCAACAACGGCAGGTTTATCAACATCAAGTTCCGGATTCGGAGAAGAAGAAGAAGTCCACATAGGACTGGCAAAATTATCAACAGCATCAGTTCTTCTCGAGGTTTCTACATGGGGTTTCAGCGGCGCCGAGAAAACACGACCACTGCGGGTCACACCACTAACATCAGATATGCTTGTAACAGAGGTGGAGGGCAACGACACCTCCTTCCCATCTTCTAATGCAACCGTATTATATTTGTAGGGAACAACTCTATCCGAAGAGTAGGGGACAGGGCTCGCTGGCTTAATAATAAGAGAGGGAGAAACCTTCTTCTTGCTGCCATCATATCTGACAACAACAGGTTCAGGTATTCTGAATACAGGTGATATAACATTAACTTCACCTTCATCATGATTCTGAAGTATCTCGATCACACCCTGGTCCAACATCTCTTGAATGTCTTTCCGGACTTGGCGACATCCTCTCTCGTTGATAGTGCACACACGACATTTGTCATGGTCATGCTCGTAATGACTGTATCCATATAACTACATCTCGACCAACGATTGTCTGATATGGATGACATATCGGACTTTGTACTTGCCAGGCCAACCCTGAACCATGATAACAGCAGATTTCCCATGCTCGGGAAATGGGTTCTTCTTAACCTTTGGACCTACATATATGATGATTGAGAGCTTTGGGAACCATTGTCATGCTTGCTTTCCTCTTCATCTGGCCATTTCATTGAGTATGGGGCCTCCTAGGAGCCTTGGATCACATGACTTCTTGAGCTTCAAAACAAAACAAGTTAGTGACATACTTTTGTGCTTTTGGTTTGTAAACAAAATAAGAAAATCAATAATATACAATTCAAGCATGCTTGGTGGTCTCAAACCAACTCACAAGTCCCAACCTGGGGTAAGGAGCCAAGATGCTAGATCCTTGAGGCAAATGCAAATGAGCAATGTCATGATGCCATGAGGGATCTTAGGGTCAAAATTAGGGTCTTACACTCATGGAGGATAATATATATGTAGGCTTATGTAATATGAAGTATCCCTTGAAATATTTGATCAAATGATGAAGAAACATGTTGAGGAAGTCACACAAGATACCTAGATGAATTAAGGCTTCCAAGGCAAACAAGCTTCAAAATCTTGATGAATTCTTGATCAAAATGATATGTGAAGACCATGGGGATCCATATATGATATCTAGAGTCATTGTGAACCATCTCTTGATTAGCATCCTTTCGTTGAGGGTCTCAAACCCTAGATATGAGCTTGATGGAGCATGGGTGAACACACACACTACCTACAAAAGCAACAAGCTATACATTGACATATTTTTGGTATTTTGGTTAAAAAATAATGAGAAATAAAGTATGATTCAATCAAATGTGCTTGGCCATCTCTCCCACTACAAACCCAATGAATGAGGGGTAAGGAGGATGCCATGGTGTGATTCAAAAGCTAATGCATATGATGAGATAACATGGGGGATCTTAGGGTCAAAATTAGGGTCTTATAGCGTCTTGATAGGCCAGCTCATGTGTTTGCTGTTGAAGAAGTCAAAGATGAAAAGCCGTGGTATTTTGACATCAAATGCTTCCTCCAAAGTCAGATTTACCCGCCTGGGGCATCCTGGAAAGATAAGAAGAATTTGAGAAGATTAGCTTGTAACTTCTACCTAAATGGTGATGTGCTTTACAAGGGAAATTTTGATATGGGGTTTGCTCAGATGCATGGATAGACACGAAGCAGACCTGTTGATGACTGAATTCCATGAAGGTTCCTTTGGTATTCATTCCAATTGACGTGTTATGGCAAAGAAAATGTTAAGAGTAGGTTATTATTGGCTTACAATGGAATCTGACTGTGGCAAGTTTATGAAGAAATGCCACAAGTGTCAAATTTATGCAGATAAGATTCATGTTCCTCCAACACCGTTGAATGTCATTTCCTCCATATGGCTCTTCTCCATGTAGGGAATTGATATGATTGGCATGATTGAGCCCAAAGCTTTGAATGGACATCGTTTCATTCTGGTGGCTATTCACTTATCAAGAATCAGATTATATACCGTTATGGTGTGCCAAGTAAGATTGTTACTGATAATGGATCGAACTTGAATAATAATATAGTGGAAGCTCTTTGCAAAGACTTCAAGGTTGCGTATCATAATTCTTCTCCTTATAGATCCAAGATGAATGGGGGTTGCTGAAGTTGCAAACAAGAATATTAAGAAGATTATTTAGAAGATGGTTGTAACATACAAAGATTGGAATGAGATGCTCCCATTTGCTTTGCATGGGTATTGTACTGAAGGAGAAGAGTGATCCAAAATGCAACGGAATTTAAAATTTTCTCCTTTAGTGATCCTTACGAATGGGCATGATTAGTGATAGAATCTTTACCTCTTGTGCCAATTGTAACCTTTGATGCAGATCTACGGAGTGATCACGAACGTTGACCGATGACAACGCCTCTACTCAGTCCACACGAACGGATTCCTTCAATCTCAGTGCTAGCTGCTACGAATGAAGGCTTTGAGTGAGAGAGAGAGAGAGAAATGAAATTGCAACTGCACAATTGCTTCTGCATAAGGGTTCTATTTATAAAACCACTTGTGTGGGCTACAATCTAAAAAGCCCACTTAAGTGTATGTGGCCCATATCTTATAATGTGCCAAAATCACTTAAGCGCGTGGTACCTTACCATATTTCGTATTCTACTTAAGTACACCGTAACTTACGATGTTCTACAATTCACTTAAGTGCACCGTACCTTACGGTGTTCCTTAGTTACTCAATCTCTCATCAATTCGTCATTTTGTGTGTGACCCTATAGGTTTTAGCGGCATTGGAAATTATATTAAATCACGTATTTAACATAATAAAAAGTGAGCGGTATCTAGCAACACATCACTGTTACCCAAGACACGAAAATGTCATGTGATCTGACAAATCTTTTTGTGATAATACTTATGTGTATAATTACCCTTTTGCCGTTATGTCTATATTGAACACAAGGCATATACCGTGTCATCCTTGTCCAGTTCAATATTGGGCCCATAAACATTTATCCTATTACACAGGATGGGCAAATTCCATCCAGGTCACTCATGTCCCTCAGCATGCTTCGTGGAATACCCATCAACTATTTTTATGGTCATCCAGTTATGGACAATGTTTGATCAACGATAAGGCACTTGACTCTACGTCTAGGGTCCATAGTGGTTTCATGTCGAAGGGTGGTATACACCGTTATCACCACGAGAATAACTTATGACACTTTGCATAACATTCTATATAGTATTCTCATAGCGGGTCAATCCAGTATAAATATTACTCTTAATATTCATACATATGTTTAAGATTTGATAACTCCTTATCCATGATCCATGAGATGTGATCATCAGTCTATATACATAATAGTCTTAATGCTTTAATGTTATCCCACTTCACAAATACATTAAGAATAATGTCCTTATGTTTAATGTGAACTCATGATTAAGTCACACTTGATACATTAAACGGACTAGCTATTCTAGGGACTTTATTAAATAAACATAATAAAGAAAAATCCTTTTATTATTAACAAATAATTCAATACAAGTACCAAAAGTGTTGGCCTCTAGGGCTTACACCAACACGTACATCCATCTGCACTTCAACAGGGGAAACCCCTTTCTCTCTCGTTTATGGTATGAAAGTTATGTTCCCCGTGGAGGTTGAGATCCCATTGTTGCGTGTTTTTATGGAAGCCAAGTTGACTGAAGTTGAATGGTGTCAGACCAGATATGACCACTTGAATTTCATTGAAGATAAGAGATTGTTTACCATGTGTCATGGTGAGTTGTATCAGCAGAGAATGAATGAAGCTTTTGATAAGAAGGTCAAGCCTCGTGTGTTCAGAGAAGGCGACCTCGTGCTCAAGAAGATCTTATCTATCAAACTTGATGCTAGGGGCAAATAAAATCCTAATTATGAAGGCCCATATGTTGTTAATAGAACCTTTTTAGACGGTGCTTTGATTCTTACAACAATGGATGGTGAAGAATTCACTCGCCCTATGAGTGTCGATGCAGTCAAGAAATACTTCGCCTAAAAAGGAAAGAACATTTTGCTAAGTTGAAAACCTGAAAGGGAGCTTAGGCAAAATGAGCGTCTCGGTGGATTGAATACCTGAAAGTGCGACCCAGGAAAAAGTTAGAGACATAAAACAAAAAAATTATCCCGGTAGATTGAATTCCCCACCTTGGGGCAATCTAGGCAAAAATTAGGGATTATGGCAAGTAGCTGCATTTCGTTGGTCTTGATCTTTGAAAGCAGTTTTGAGCAGTCACTTGGTTTTGATTCGTCATTCTCAGCCAAAAGCAACCACAATGGATTTTGAAGTTGGTAGAAAGAGTAATGATCATTGTAATCAATATAGCCATTTTCCATGTAAATTACTGTTTTCAAACTTTGTAAAGATCCATGGAGTCTCTCCATTTGCGGACTACCATTCTATTAAATAAAGTTGAGCTTTTATCCAATTATTTGTACTCTTATTTCTTTCTGTTTCAAAATTGAATTTTTATGATGATAATTTCGAAATAAATAAATCAATGAATAATCATTTTTTCTTAAAATAATAAGGCATTTACTTTTAAGAGCAATCGATTTCAAAAAGGAGTGTCAACAACAATTTCAAGGATGGTAAGTCTTGATATGTGAAGCACTTGTTTGTCTTCCCCAAGCATTTGGTAATTTTGTTCTCACCCACGGTTCATCATTCATTCCCATTATGGTTGATAAGTTCCTCTTTGAGTAATTTATTATCCCCAAAAGAGTTGGTGGACGATTCTTCTTCCAGCTGAGCGAATGATTGGTCTCCTTTACAATTCATCTTTCCCCATCTGAGATATTCTTGTTTCTACATTTCTCAGTTTGAGACTTGACGAATGAACCCTGGATTATCTTAGAGCCTTTATTTGGTCTCCAAATTTATGATGCATTTATTGCATAGTCGTGACAATTTCTCCTTTGTGTTAGTTGATAAATCCGGTTGATTTTGTTGTTGTGCCTTGGAATTGGTTTATTTCGCAGTCTCCGAGAAGAATTTGATGATCGGGGAAGTTTGTGGTCTTTAATGTGCCCTGGAAAATCATTTCATCCCCACCAGAGCTTCACAGAAGTATTTATTATGAAATCCCTAGTGGAGCATCTGGAACTCTTCACTCAGATTTTATCTCTTGACTGTGACTTGATAGGAGCTCTTTCCCCAGCAGCGCTCGATTCTGAGTAGTATTGGTGATGTCACCTATAAGGTTGTCCCCCATTTGATATAGTGGTGACTTAAAATTTCCCACAACATTGACTTGATAGGATCCTCGGCAGATCCCTCTTTATTCCTCAGCATGATTGGGCAATTCTCTTCAGTAGTGCTTTCTTCCCCCGCGGAGTTTGCCATGATTGGGTGTATGCATGCTCTCCATCATTTCCCCAACTAGAGTTGAATTAAGTTTGAGTAAATTTTATATCCTTGGTGATTTATTTTCATCCCTAGCAGATTCTCTAGTTGGTGCTCCATCTTGTTGAGATTAGCCGAACGTCTGATTGTGATGCTTCAAATCTTTGTTATCTGTATTCTCTGCGTTCGTTTGTCAGCATGATCATATACATACTCATGCACATGCATGCATAAAACACATTATCAGATATCTCATTGTGCATTTTATCACATTTGATGTTTATTCTGATCCCCTACTTTGGTGATGTTATATCCCCATGCAGATTTGGTGTGTCTGTCCTCCTTCAATTGTAGGGTGTCAACCACTTAAGCAGAAAAAGTTTATCTTTTCTCCTCTCCCCAACGAGTTATTTCCTCGTGGATGATTATTATTTCCGTTTCCTCCCTAGCTCATTATCTGGATGGAACCACTCCCCTTGAGTTATATCCTCATTGGGTTAAGTCTTGTTTGACCGTTTCTTTCTAGTTCTTACCTAGATAGATCTTTTGGTCCCCCGAGAGTTATTTCCCAGTAGCTGGTAATATTCTTCTTGGTGTTGAGTACTTTTCCTGTGTTAATTTACCTAGTAACCGATAAAAGGTAATTTACTCCTTTGTTTTTCTACAGGGGATTCATTTTTTCATTTCCCCAACAAGTTTATCCTTGATATGTTCATCATAACTGGTGATGGATATTCTTCTTGTTTGGTATTCTACCCTATAAAAAGGTAGTTGCAATTCCTATTTTTCCAAAAGAGTTCATCCTTGATATGTTCACTTTAACCGATGATGAATTGTCTCTTTTTTCAGGCTTTTAACCAGTAACTAGTAGTTGTAATTCCTATATGCGGTATTATGCCAAGTAAATGGTAGATATAAATCCTATATCCCCTCAGATTTTATCCTTGATATGTTCCCTGTAGTCTATCCTTGATATGTTCATCTTAATCGGTGGTGGATATTCTTCCTTTGAGTTTATCCTCGATATGTTCATCTTAATCGGTGACGGATACTCTTTGGTGTTCTTCCCGGTAACCGGTAGTTATAATTCCTATTTGAATTCCTTTCCGTAGTAGGTTATTCTTACCTAGTGACCGGTAATGTATATGCCTCATTTTTCTCAGCGAGTCATCCTTGATATTATTACACTAACCGGTAACGGATCTCCCCCCTGTCCGAGTGTATTGATCTTCTTACCCAATTACTGGTAGTAGATAATACATCTCTTTTACTCCTGTGTTGAAGTTTATTCTTCCCTAGTTGAATTTGAGTGTGTATTTCCCCTATGAAGTATGTGAATCCCCTGTTGCATTCGAGTACTTCAGATTTGCTCTGATTTACACATTTCCTCAACAGGTGTTTCTTGCTATATTGGTGTTATCCCAATACATGCAACTTTCCTTTCTCCCCAGTCTAAGTCTTTCCATTGATTTATTTTCATGGAAATCCTCTTGTGTCTCCAGCAGTTTTTAAGTCGTAGCCTGGCCTACGCGTAACCTTTTATCCCCTAGAGTCTCTATCTCCTCAGCAAATTTTCCTGACGGAATATATTATGCTCCTGTGGACTTTCTGTTTCTCCGGATTCTTTTCCTTTGTGGCAATATATTCCCCACAATTTTTTTTCCCGCACATATCCTTTGCATCGTGAGGTCTCTTAGGGACAAAAATTTGTTTCTAGATGTTGTTATTTAAGTCCATTATGCTAAGTTGATATGAAGATTTTAGCCTTCACATCCTCAGCTAGAATGTCCTTAAATAGGAGCAGTTGTAAGACCCCAATTTTAACCCTAAGATCCCTCATGCTATCTCATCATTTGCATTGACTTTGGGATCACACCTTGGCATCCTCCTTACCCCTTATTCATTGGGGTTGTATTGGAAGAGATCACCAAGCATATTTGATTGTATCATACTTTATTTTCTTTTATTTACTAACCAAAATGCCAAAAATATGTCTATGTATGCCTTTCTTTCTTTTGTAGGTAGTGTGTGTGTCCACCTATGACCTATCAAGCTCACAACTAGGATTTGAGACCCTCAGAGCACATAAATCAATCCAAAAATGATCCACTTTGGTTCTATACATCATATATGGATCCCCATGTTCTTAAATATATAAACGGATGCTTCATTATACACCATATCATGCATATATTATCCTCCACTAGTCCCAGAGATCAAGAGAACTTCAAGTTTGCAAATTGGTACAAATAACTTGACCAAAGAAAGTCAACTAGTCAAAACTAGGGTTCCCTAGACCCTATCTCCTACAATTTTTGTCATATTAAAATGATTATAAGAGAAACGTTACTCCTTATGACATTTCAAACAAATTTCATTTTGGCACCAAGAGCTAATTTTTCTTGTAAATTCATTTGTTATGGTGAAAGATTATAGGTCATTTTGTTTGAGCCCTAGTTAGAGGGTCAACTTCCAAGGATTATAACTTGCTCAATTTTTATGAGACGAAGGCTATACAAGTTTCATGATCAAGTTCAAGATGTATTATCCAACTTTTATTCTTTGAGAAATTTCAAATTCTACTTGCAAGGGCATGTCCCAAGAGGAAACATTATAGGTTATTTTGGGCCATTACCAATTAACAAGCAACTTTCCTGAACTTCCAAAATGCATAACTCCCTCATGCCAAATCCAAATGATGTCAAATTTATGACCAAATTTAATAGGGATGCAATAGATAAAACTTTTGTGAAGGAACCATTTTCATTTGGAGCTCATAGCAAAAGTTATTCAAGGTGGAAGAAATGGTCATTTGATTTTATACTTAGAAAATTTTCAAATATGTTTGATTTCTCTAAATTCCACCTCAAAATTCATCATGATCCAAGCTCCAAATGAAAAAGTGTTCAGCATCAAAGTTGTTCCCCTTGATGTCACCTTTCCAAAGAGTCCAACATCACTTCATTTGGACATCAAACTTGTTTTGGCAAGTATTTAATTCAAGTGATCATTTCCTTTTGCATGCTTACATGTGATGATTTCAGTATCCATTATGCACGAATTAGAGTGGGATTACACCATGGTTTGGGTCCAAATCAATTCCCATGCATCCATGCACCAATGTTATTATTTTTGGCTAAAATTTCAAAGGGTAAAAACTGAATTCCATAGCCTATATATTCCATTGCATTGCCTCAAGATCAATACACACACATTGCCCAAGCCTTGCCAGATCATTTCTGAAACCTACACCATAGAATACCTTGAGGATTTCTTTGGAATCGAGTTTGAATTTCACCTTCTGTTTTGAGATTCAAACTCCAAGGATTCATCGCTTTTTTCATCTCAATTGGTCACTGCAAGTAATAGGAAGAAGAACCAAGTAGATTCAGATCAAGATCAAGCCAAATTGGAGCTACCCGAATGTGAATTTTCTCAAACTTATCTTTTTCGATTCTCCCGCATTTCTCAACTATTTTACTTGATTGTTGGTTGGTTGAAGTCCTACCATGTAGGCAACAAGATTGAGTTGCTTTGAGGTCTAATCGAAGCAACTCAGTTCATGATCCTCAAATTTCAAATCCATGTATTTTTCAATATACTTGGAATTGGAAGAAATTGAGGCCAAATTCGAGCTCCTGAGCATTTTTCCTTTAAAATGATGTCCTTACTTTTTATTTTGGTGGTGGTTGATGGTGGACCAGTCCGGTGAGGTCCACCGGAGAAGATTACCGGAGCTAGGTCTCCGGTGATGCGCTGGAACATCCCATGCTATATGATCTCATATCTACGTTTTAATCCCGGTCCTCATTCCTAATTACCACGCGTGTACACGCGTTGACTGCAAAACATGATGGCAGCGTGCGCTTGGCCATCAGATCTGTCACCTCAATTAATTAGGGAGATCTGATGACCCTTTTTTTTAACTTTATTTTAATTTATGAATTCCATTTAATCCCTGTATTTTGTTTAGTTCATAATAATTTTATTTTTAATCCAAAAAATATGAGACTTTTACCAAAAATCATTAAATATTTTTCTCTTCCATATTCTAAATTAAAATAAGTTTTTTGGATTAATTTTGATATTTTTCATGAGTTAAATGTTTTTGTGCATATTTTTTATTGTTTAAAAGTACTTCTGACTTTCCAAAAATCATTAAATTTTTTGTCTAAGGTCCTTCGACCTTGTTTGACCTAGGATAAATCCCTTGGCCATTTATTTGGTGTTTTGAAGGGATTTGAGGTTTTTACCAAAATAAAATGCATTTTAATCCATTTTTAAATTGATTTTTAATTGAATAAATGCTTGAAAATTATGTTGAGCCATTTTCATGGTCTTGTGATGTTTGAGTTTCTGTTTGGCTTTGATCAGGGTTAATTTGACTTTTCTTTGACCAATACTATTGGACTTAGGGGATTGATGAAATGTATATTTCATCTCCTAAAATGAATGAATAGTATTGATTAGATGAATTTCCTCCTGTGATCAATTTGGATTCTATTTCCCCTTCCCTCTTCATCTTCATTCCTATTCTTCCCCAATCCATCTTTGACCAATGAAATCTCTTCATGTCTAATGATAGTTGATTAATCAATGACCTTGTGTCAGACGAATCAACATGAGCCAGACTGAGATAGGTCCTTCCCCAATTTCTTTTAGTGTGTGGTACGTTTTAGGAGTTTGGTTCTTTGTACCAAATCTCTAACATGCATTAACACATATATTTTTATTGCCCAACCTCAGATAGTTGTGACTTCTACATAAGTCCAATTGTGATTGCTTAACATAGAGCTAAATTTGATCAAGAAGGCATAGAATTCTAGTAAGTGAGATTGTAAGTGTCCCATTCTTCATGGAATTATATGGAGACTTGAGAGCTAGGGGTATACTTGTTGAATATCAAATTTGGAGCCCTTCTCATGGATGATTTCTTGGTTTAAGGATTCATACTTGTGAATGGATGGTTAAGTGTTCTCTAAAGAATAAATTAACAAGATTAAAACTTTTTACTAACATTTGACTAACACTTGATTAACTACTATTCATTATGCTTTTACTTTCAAGTCATTTACTTTATGGAATTTAAATTTCAGTCATTTATCGTTCATCTGACATATACATTACATATAACTTCTTTATGTTTCAGTTCTTTTCACTTTGCCCACTTGAGCTATATCTTGTGATTTTATATATTTGTTTGTTTTTGTCGATTTTGTTTGTAGTCTTAGGACCTTAATATACATAATAACAACAAAAACCCTAAAAAAACAAGTTGGTGGACTGTTGGACTTGATCTAAACCTTTGGACTTAAGATAGGCAACTCCCATATGCTTTGAGGACTTGGTCAATGCCAATACTGAGGCTGAGTTATCCTTGTCTGTACCTTTCATCTGATGCAAGACCTTGGATCTCTTTGATTCATCATCTACTTTGACTTTGTGCTTTCTTGTTATATTGTTATTATTATTGATATCTGATGATTGTTATAAGTTGAAAAAAAAAATATTTTTTCTGATGCATTGGAAGAAGTTGAAGAATGCTAGCTATTGGAGTTGCTTGCTTTGATATTCTGGCTATCTTTATTTGATGTCATGGCTTTCATGTAATTTCTTGGATACTTCTTATGCTTGTTGGTTGCTAAAGTCTAATGGAAAATGGGTTTCTATATGACATTCTTGTCTGTTGGATTGCATCCCAATAGTTAGATCCTTTCAACTCTTAACTTTTAAATTTTTGTTTAGGATAGTCCCTTCATCTCCTCCCATTTCTTAAATTTAAAAATCTCTCCCTCTTTTCAAAAACTTTCTTTGCTTGTGAATTCAAACTTAGACATGTTTTAATGATTAGAAAGTTTAGCCTTATGCCAATGAATTTAAAAAAAAAAATCTTAATCAAACTTGTTAATGAATTTAACCACATTGACTTCAAATATCAAAAAGACAAAAAGAACTAACAACCCCATTCAAAACTTTGGCCTTTTGTACCCTCTTCTTAAATTTTTATTAAAATCAACTCACCAACTTATTTGAAATTTTTACCACGAACTACGAGGTTTTGATCGCTCATTTTTATGTTGGTAAGTAGGCACAAGACCGAAGGTATTCTCAAACATAAAAAACTTTATTTATGAATTCTTTTATTACCCCTCCACGCTATATTTGATGAAACATCATTTATACCCAAAAACATATGCACATAGAAAAGGCTCCCTAGGAGTACCTAGGATACTTTGGGTGCTAAAACCTTCCCTCTT
Source organism: Lathyrus oleraceus (assembly GCF_024323335.1). NCBI lineage: Eukaryota > Viridiplantae > Streptophyta > Magnoliopsida > Fabales > Fabaceae > Lathyrus > Lathyrus oleraceus. The sequence continues at coordinate 420,260,707 of NC_066581.1, forward strand.
TGTAACCAACCCCCTTACCTGTAATCTCTGGAATTTTATTACTTTTGATTTGAAAACTTCTTATCTTTGGGTTTTTTTTCTTACGTTTTCCCTTTTCCTTTGGAAACAATAAAAGTGAGGTGGCAACTCTGGTTTTACTGACATCAAGTTTACCATAGCTTGATGGTCACGAGTTTACTGCTACAACACAAAGTAGAGTTCAAAAGCGTTCTTCCCAAACAAATATTTCCCCTTAGGGTATTTATTTCCTTCTTCAATTCTTGAAACTGATCTTTCATTTTATCCATCTTTTCATACATATCTAGGACTTTAGATGACTCAGAATGGTAGATAGTTTCTTCGACATGAGGCATGACATGCACAACAGGAGAAGAAGTAGACATGGCCAGGCGAGATGCGGGAATATGAGCAATGGTAGGATCGTAACCCTCGGGCACAAAGCTTTAAAGCATTCCCCAAGGGAATCCGGCAGGCATAGAGTGTGCATGCTGGTTGACTAGAGCCACAAACACGAAAGTTAAGGTAATCTCAGAGATAATTGTCCGTTGTTGGAGAGTTGCAGGAACTTAAGTCGCCTGACTCTAAGCTGTGATAAGAGATTCCATAAGAGCGGTAAGACTAGGAACTTCCTCTTTGAGTTCACGGTTTTCTTGCTCTAATTGATCCATCTTGCATTGATGATTAGCACATGTGTTGTATTGATGCGTTAGCTTGACTGGTACAAAGATGATGATCATGAGAGACCTGGACGAAGGAATAGAATGCAAGAAACCTGCGATGCAAATTATGCATGAATGTAATGTTTTTGATTTTATTATTTTCAAGGAACATATAAAGTCTTATTTGCAAATATTTCAACAATAATAATCATCTCATTTTTGTTCATAATATTTGGAAGGATTACACTGAGTACAATTTCAGAAACCAAAATACAAGATTAAAGGAAAAATAAGATCCTAAGGATCCCTAACAAACGCATCATATGAACTGGCTATTGGCATGTACTTCCTTTGAATGCATTTGATCTCTGACTCGTAGGCGGTCTTCATATGAGGTTTCTCAGTGACGATATGAGCGACGATCTTCTTCCAAGCACCAGAAGACTGAGGGATACTAGAGGAAAATAATTCCTCTGCCTCTCTCTCTCTCTCTCTCTCTCTCTGTCTCTCTCTCTCTCTTAATTGTACGATCTTCGAGGATCTCAATGGGTGTATCCTTATCTCTCATCTAAAGTTGTAACTCCACTTGCTTTCGATTCAAAGCATGGAACCGTTCTTCCAAAAGGTCCTTCTCTTGCTTCATCTTAACTAGTGCATCTTCCAACTCCTCTACTTGTTCGTTAGGGAGAGTTGATGGCTCAACCACAACCATAGACATAGGTCTTTCACATGCATACGTCATCTTAAGCTCTAAGGCTCTCTTCTTCACCCTACTAGTGTAAGGTTCCAAAGCTATGAAATTATGCGGTCCAAGCTCGACTCTTCCCTTCCTACGGACACTATCCCAAGCATGAACCATCCTACCCTTCAAGTTTTGGGGATCTTTACCCTCTTTATAGAAAAGACCTTCTAAATGAATGTTATTAGGTTTATCCTTCAAGGGGAACCCAAGTTGACGACGAGCCAAAGTAGAGTTGTAGTTGATTCCTCCTTGTGTACCAATGAGAGGCACATTAGAGAATTCACTACAACTATCAATAATCTCCAATCCATCACATACAGAATCATGCCAAGTAATATCATCATTAGTGAGAGACATAAGTTTTTGGGACCACCATAGACATTGCTTGTTCTCTAAGAAGAATGGTGTCTGAGGCATGTGTGAAATAAACCACTTGTACAAAAGAGGAATGCAACATACAACGGTTCCACTACCCTTAGGATTCCCAATCAAGAAGAATATAATGGCATTAATATCGATAAAGTTATAAGTGTTAGGGAACAATGGTAGACCATAGATAAGCAATATGGAGATAGCATCGAAGGTGTCCATACTACCAGCATGAGCAAAAGTGATAGCTCTCCCAATCAGAAACTCAGAAGTCAGACCTAGGATACCTATTTTCTTTGTCATATTTGCATCAATCTCAGACTTATTCAAATGAATAGCATCATCTATGACTTGAGATTTCAGAATCTACTTTAATCCACTGAAAGGCACCTTGTCAGATGCAGATATACCTAAGAGATATGCATACTCCTCCAACATAGGCATTAGCTGATAATCGGGAGTGGAGAAGAACCAGTAGAGAGGATCATAGAATTGAACAAACACGCTCAAGAGTTATTCAACAACTTTGGTAGACAACATAGACAAGATCTTCCCGTGACGTCCTTTGAAATCCATGAGAACAACTATAAGGGATGCTAGCTTTCTTAACTCTTTCAAATCTGGACATCTGAAACTGTATTTCTTAGTGTTCCTTCGTCCATAATCCATGGTCCAAAAATATTTGCAAACACGACCTTAATTCCTTGAAGTTTATTTTTTTGATGAATGATATGATGTCAACATATGCATGAATGCAACAATCACACACAAGGGATCACACACAAGGCAAACACAAACAAAGCTCAAGGAATGGATCAAGTCATCGTCAAGATCAATCATCCATTTTGGTGGAATAGGATTTTCACCCCATCAACACCCAAGATCCATTGATATTGACGGTAACCGATCGGATCAACTAAGAATCAAAGTGTTTGTTGCGAGTCACGAGCATGGAGTCGAGTTAAGAACCATCCCAAAGGAGTGTACTAAGGATAAAAACCTGTAGAGCATGTTCCAAAAAGCTCCCAGAGTCGTGATCCCATCTATCAGGTACTATAGGTTTGGATGACTGACTCATCAACCCATAGTATTCTCAAGAGAAACTCGTCTGAGTGTAGTATCACGTAACAACTGTTATCAATTTAACACTTGAATAGTCTTTGCACTACGCCCTAAAATATGCCAAGTCGGGTTAAATGTTCTATGGTTCTCATCTACTCGGACTCATAAGTCGGAGAAAATAGTGCCTATCCTTGACTTACTCGTGTGACACCAGTAACTCCAAAGGGGTCCCCATTGAGTGGATGAATATCAAGCCAACTCGGTAAGGACTACTCCACGCGATTTGAACTTGACTATACCATCGTCATATCTTAGATTGCACTCGAGTTCGGGTGTATAACTTATCTCACCATACAGTGATCACCGAGCACAACAGACACAAAATATCACACATATAATATATACAAACATACAAACATCAATAATCAACACATAATACACACAAAATATAGGCTAAACCCACTTGGGACTACTCCCCAGCAGAGTCGCCACTTTTTTTCTATAGCGGTAAATTCATGACCACTGAGCTATTGGTTAACTCAATGTCAATAAAACCAGAGTCGCTAGCGCGCTTTTTTTTTTTTTATTTCCAAAGGAAAAGGGAAAAAGTACGAACAAAACCCAAAGATAAGAAGTTTTTAAATCAAAACTAATAAAATGTCAGAGATTACAGGTAAGGGGGTTAATTACATAGAGGGAAGTGTAGCGGTAAATTCATGACCATCAAACTATGGATGAGCTAGACGTCAATTAAACCAAAGTCGCCACCGTGCTTTTATTCTTTCCAAGGGAAAAGGGAAAAGTACGAACAAAACCCAAAAGATAAGAAGTTTTCAAATCAAAACTAATAAAATGCCAGAGATTACAGGTAAGGGGGTTGGTTACACAAAGGGAAGGTGTTAGCACCCAAAGTGTTCTAGGTACTCCTAGGGATCCCTTTCATGTGTGCATGTGTTTTTGTACAAATGATGTTTGCAATAAATAGAATGAGGGGATGAGAAAAGAATTCATTAATTATATTTTTGTGTTTGACAAGACCTTCGGACTTGTGCCTACGTACCAACATAAAAATGAGGGATCAAAATGTCGTAGTTCCTGGTATCAATTTCAAAGTGAGTGCATTGCTTTTAACAAAAATTTAGGTTTGCCAAAGGCACAAAAGGCCTAAAAAATGGTTTGAATGAGTGTTAGTTCTTTTTGTCTTTTGAAATTTTAAGTCAAGTATAGTTAAGTTCATTTATAAGTTTGATTTACAAAAGAGTTTTAAAATGCAATGGCATAAGGTCAAAGTTTCTAATTTGCAAAATGGTCTAAGTTTAGAAAACCAACACAAGCAAATAAAATTTTAAAAGGAGGGAGAGATTTGAAATTAAAGAAATGGAGAGGAGATAAAGAGACTAATCCTAAGCAAAAATTTAAAAGTTGAGAGTTGAAAAGATCTGACCAATGGGATGTAATCCAATAGACAAGAATGTCATATAGAAACCCAATTTTCCTTGGACTTTAGAATCAAGCAATATCAATATACAAATAGCAAGATGAAGAGCAAGGCATCAAATAAAGATATCCACATCCAAGCTTAACAACTCCATGATCTTCTTTAAAAATTCCCATGTATAAGATGACTTCAAAGATGACATTAGACATAGGTTCAAAATAACAACTTCAATATGATCATGTTGCAGATGAACTCAAATGGATCTTCAATATTGTATCAGATGAATGTTCACTTCACAAACACTTGGTTTCATGAAAGTTGGCATAGGGAGTGTTGCCTAAATTCTAAGTCCAATAGTCTCAGATCAAACCAACAGTCCACACAAGATTTTTTTTAGGGTTTTTGTTCTTATTATGTATATTAAGTTCAAAATACCAAACAAACAAAGAAGTATATACAAACACAATGTATCACAAAATATGGCCCAAGTGGGCAAAGTGAAAATAGCATTAAAGTAAACAACTTGGATGGTATGAATAATGACAAATGAATTAAAAGCTTAAAAATTAAAGTGCATAAAAGTAAATAACTTGAAATTAAATTTTAATGGTTAGTTGGTTAGAAGTTAGTATTGCATTTGCTTTGTTTTTGTTTAGGTCATTCTTTGGATAACATTCAACCCACTTATCACAAGCATGGACCCTTGAACCAAGACATCTTCCAAAGAAAGGAAAAAAGGCCAAGTTTCCACACAATACCGTGAAAGAGGGGAGACTTACAATCTCACTAATTAGAATGTTATGCCTCTTGTGTCACAAACTTAGTTCTATGTTAAGAAGTCGTAATTGGACTTATGCAGAAGTCACAACTATTTGAGGTCGGGAATTCGAATTTTGGTGTTAATACATGTTTGAGACATAGTATAATGAACTATGCTCATGAAACATACCACAAACAAAAATAATATGTAAAATGGGGGACCTAATCTCATCCATACTCATGTTGATTTTGCAATCAATTAGTCTTAGGATATAGAGATGTCATTGGTCCATGACATGAATGAATAAAGAAGGGGAATGAGATGAAAAGGGAGGGGGAATCAATTCAACACAAATTGGTCAAAGGAGGATTTTTACCAAATTAAGATCATTCATTCATTTTGGGAGATGGAACGTACATTCCATCAATCCCTTAAATCCAATGATCTTAACCTAACAAAGTCAAATCAACCCTGACCAAGGCCCAACAACACAAGTCAAACTCAACAAGTCAATTAAAATGGCTCTACACAATTAATTTGGCATTTAAACAATTAAAAATAAAAAAAATATGCATTAAATTAAATTATTGTTGATCAATTTCCTAAAACCTCATCAAAACACTAAAGAAGTGTCCATGAGATTTATCATAGGTCAAATAAGGTCAAAGGACCTTGGAGAAAAAAATTCATAATTTTTGGAAACTTAAAAGTATTTTTAAACAATTAAAAATATACACAAAATCATTTAAATCATGAAACATATTAATAATGGTCCAAAAAATGATTTTAATTCAGAAAATGAAAAAGGAATTTATTTAAATTTTTTTGGTGAAACTCTCATATTTTTTGGATCAATATTAAATTTAATATGAATTAATGAAAATAACACAATTAAAATGAAAATCCATTAATCAGAAAAAACATGGACCACTTGATCTCCCTCATTAATTGAGGTGGCAGATCAAGTGGATCCAAACGCGTGTTCCACCATGCACTTGAGTCAGCATGCCACACAAACGGTATTTAAAACCAACGCTCGTGATTAGAACAAAATGAAATGATCAGGTGGCTCTGAACGATTCCAACTCATCACCGGAGCAAAACATCAGTCACCTTCTCAGGCGACCCTGGCCGGACTGGTTCACTCATCACCATCACGAAAATAAAAAAGAAGGACATGATTTCAAAGTAAAAATGGCGCAGATCACGAATCTGACCTTAATTCATCCTAACTCCAAGTATATTGAGAGATACATGGAGTTGAAATTTGAGGTACATGATCTGAGTTGCTTCGATTTGACCTCAAAGCAACTCAATTTTATTGCCTACATTGGTAGGACTTCAGACAACCAAGGATCCAAAAGAATTGATGAGAATTGAGAGAGAATAGAAGAGAAGAAAAAAGATGGAAAATACCTTCAATGTTGTGTAGAATTTGATTGCTCTTGCTTTGGTTGTTGCTTGATCTCACTCAAGAAGCTTACATAAGTAGATTAGAATGGAAAAAAAGCTTTGGATCCCTGAAGTTTTGAATCTCCAAACAGTGAGATTCAAACTCAATTTTCAAATAAAATTCTCAGCTTTCTCCTAATGTGAGGGTTTGGGGTATTGGAGCAAAGCTGACGCACAAGGGTCCTTAATTTTGATGCTAGAGGTATCTATTTATAGCTGCAGCTTGTGATATTTGCACCTTCAAATTCAACATCCAAATTTCGCAATGGATGATGCATGCTTGCATGGGCGTGTGTAGGCCCATGAAGTCACTCAATTAGGTCTATAATCAAGTGTGGATGAGTCTAAAAGTGAATTGGAATGCAAGGAAAATGTGTACAGTTGTTTGAAGTTTGATCTTTGCCAAATGATGATGCCATGTTCAAGCCATGCACAGACAATTCAAACCTTGTCCAAAATGGATGAAATTGGACTCTTTGGAAAGGTTAGATCAAGAGGAACAACTCTTATGTTGAACATGTTTACATTTGAAGCTTTTATCATGATGAATTTTGAAGTGGAAGTTTGGAAATTTTAACATATCAAAAAAAATTCTAAGTGTCAAGCCATATGTTCACTTATTCCACCTTGGCTAACTTTGTATGTGAGCTTCAAATGAGAAACATGTCTTTGTAAAAGTTGTAGCTCTTTCAAAATCCTTCAAAATGGTTACAAATTTGACCTTATTTGGATTTGACATGAATGAGTTATGCATTTTTGAAGTTGAGGAAAATCACTTGTTCAATTGCATTGGTCCAAAATGACCTATAATGTATCCTCATATCACACGCTCATAAAAGTTGAATTAGATCTTACTCCAAACATAAAAGTTCAAGTAGACACCTTTAATTTGATTTTTCAACATGGAAATATTTCATATCATAAAAATTGAGGTAGTTATGGCCTTGGGGAGTTGACCTCCAAATTAAGGTTAGCACGAAATGACCTATAATCTTTCACCATAAAAAGTGACTTCCAAGCAAAACTAGCTCTAAACCTCAACATGAAAGTTGTTTGGAATGTGATTTAGAGTAACTTTTATATTGTAATAATTTTATCATGATAAACATTATAGGAGATAGGGTCTAGGGGACCCCAGTTTTGATCAGATGGATTCCTTTGGTCAACCACCATCAACCAACTTGATAGCATGCAATTCTCTTGACTTTTGGGACTCATGGGAGATCATATATGCATAAGATGATGAGATTTGAAGTACCCCTTTAAATATTTGATCAATTGTTGAAGAACCTTGGTGAAGAAGTTACACAAGATACCCATATGCATTAGGCCTTCCAAGGCAAACCAATTCCAAACTCTTGAAGGATTCTTGATCATAATACCATGTAAAGATCATAAGGACTCATATATGATGAACTCTTAGTTGAGCTCTTAGCAATGAGTGTCTTAAATATTAGATGTGAGCTTGCTAAATCAAAGGTGATCATGTGCCCTACCTACAAAAGAGTTAGACAAATGGAAAGACATATTTTTTGGTATTTTAGTTAGTAAAGATGATAAAATAACAATTATGATACAAATACATAGTGCTTTATGACCTTTACCAAAACAAACCCAATGGATGAGGGGTAAGGAGGATGCCAATGTATGATCCCAATGTTAATGCATGTGATGAGATAACATGAGGGATCTTAGGGTCAAAATTAGGATCTTACAGGAAGGTATTAGCACCCAAAGTATCCTAGGTACTCCTAGGGATCCCTTTTTGTGTGCATTTGTTTTGGTTAGAAAGATGTTTGTTTTAAAAACTGAATGAGGGGATGAGAAAAGAACTCATTATTTACATTTTGGTGTTTGATAAGACTTTTGGTCTTATGCCTACCTACCAACCTAAAATGAGGGATCAAAACCTCGTAATCCGTGGTAAAAATTTCAAAGATGGGTGGATTGAGTTTAACAAAATATTAAAGATCTTTTGTTATCAATGGGAGAATACTCAACCAAACATCAACCGATAATGAGGGCATTACAACATTTAAGAAGCATGGCTCCAACTCGGATTAAATCAGCAAGTATGCCATTAACCCCTAATAAATGGAAAGTCTTACACTCAACATTACATGGAACAGGAGAATTACATCTCAACCAAGGTGTAAGACCCCAATTTTGACCCTAAGATCCGTCATGTAATTCCATCATAAGCATTAGCATTGGGATCATACCTTGGCATCCTCCTTACCCCTTCTCATTGGGTTTGTTTTGGGAGAGATCACGAAGCACTTTGTTATTATATCATACTTGTATTTTACCATTTCACTAACCAAAATACCAAAAATATGTCTTTGTATTTGCCTAACTCTTTTGTAGGTAGGGCATGATCTCATTGATTCATCAAGATCACATCTAGGGTTTGAGACCCTCATGAACAAAGAGTACAACCAATAATTGATTCAAGAATGGCTATGAACATCATATATGAGTCCCAATGATCTCTACATGTTATATTGATCAAGTTTGCTTCAAGAGTTTGAGGGTGATTTGCCTTGGAAACCCTAGTTTGACTGGGTATCTTGAGTAACTTCTCCAACAAGATATCTCACAAATTGATCAAATTTCTCAAGGGAAACTTAAAATTTCATCATATTATGCATATATGATCTACCATGAGCCAATAAAGTCAAGAGAATTTGAAATTAGCAAGTTGGTTTATGATGGTTGGTCAATTGAATTCATCTGATCAAAGTTGGGTCTCCATAGACCCCATCTCCTACAATTTTCACCATATGAAAATGATTCCAAGAGAAAACTTGCTCTAAATGACATTCCAAAAAAATTTCATGTTTATACCTAGACCTAGTTTTGCTTGGAAAATCATTTTCTATATTGAAACATTATAGGTCATTTTGTCTAAATCCTAATTTGAAAGTCAACTTCCCAAGGCCATAACTTGCTCAATTTTTATGAGATAAAAAATTTCCAAGTTTCAAAATCAAAGTCAATGTGTCTAATTCAACTTCGATGTTTGGAGTGGGAGCTAATTAACTGTTTTGAGCATGTGATATGAGGCTACATTATAGGTCACTTTTGACCTATACCATTGATCAAGTGATTTTTTCAAACTTCAGAAATGCATAACTCTATCATTTCAAATCCAAATGACATTAAATTGGTGACCATTTTGAAGGTCTTTGAGATAGATACAACTTTGATGAAGACACGTTTCTCATTTGAGGCTCCTATAAAAAGTTAAGCAAGGTGGAATATTGAGACATATGGCTTGACACTTAGAAAATTTTTGATATGTCAAATATTTCCAAACTTCCACCTCAAATTTCTCCAAGTTCCAAGCTCCAAATGAAAAAGTGTTCAAAATCAAACTTGTTCCTCTTGATCTCACCTTTCCTAAGAGCTCAAATTCATTCATTTTGGATGAGATATGCATAGGCTGCACATGGCTTAAACAGACTGATATCATTTGGCATGGATCAAAATTCAAACATCAATGTACATGTGCCTTGCAATCTAAGCTAACTTCAACACATCTGATCTTCAATTAAGGACTTCAAGCCATCATTTCATGGGCCTATGCACGCCCATGCACCTTTGTATCATCATTTGCCAATTTTGGAAAGTTGAAAAGAGTGTGCAAATATCACATGGTTTAGCTATAAATAGAGCTTCAATTGCTCATAATTTCACACACAATTGCGCCAACTTTGATCACCCATTGAAAACCCTTCACTCTCATAGGATAAACCTGATAAATTCATTTGATTTGAGCTTGAATCTCCACTGTTTTGGAATTCAATTCTCCAGGAATCCATTGCTTCTAAACCTTTCCATTCTCTTCCTACAAGCAAGTAGAGTGAGTCCAAGTGCAAGAAAGCTCAAGATCCATCAAGTTCAGACCTCCATTGAAGGTAATTTGCAGAAATTTTAAACTCTTCGATTCTCTAAAATTCATGCTTAATTCCATTGATTCTTTGGTTGTCTGAAGTCCTACCAATGTAGGCAAGAAGATTGAGTTGCTTTGAGGTCAAATCGAAGCAACTCAGTTCATGTACCTCAGATTTCAATTCCACATATCTCTTAATATATTTGGAATTGGAGTAATTGGAGGTCAGATTTGAGCAATAAAGCCATAATCATCCAAGTAATCAATAAGAAACCCAATGCTATCAAATAAAGATAACCAAACATCCAAGCTAGCACTCCAAAGCCATCAATCTTCAATGTCCTTTATGTGTATCATATGACAAATTCTTGAAACATACTCAAAGAGAAACCATCAAATAATAACAATATGATCACAATAACACTTTAGACAAAGAGAAAGAGTGTATCAGATAAACCCAAGGGAGTCTCTCAAGCTATTGTCAAATGAATGGCATTGGCCATGTTTTGGTCTCAAATTAATGGTATTGGCCATGTTTTTCTTCCATTGCTCAGGAGTGTTGCTGCATTGGAAGAAAAAGGCTGAAAGTGCTATTGTTGATGCATTGGAAGCTTTGGCCCATGCGATGGGCAACCGAATCAATAAGCTGATGGAGGTGATCGTGGGTTGAATAGGTTTTTGACAAATAAACCTCCAACTTTCAAGGGGAAGCATGATCCAGAGGGTGCTCAAGCATGGTCGCCACTTTTTTTCTATAGCGGTAAATTCATGACCACTGAGCTATTGGTTAACTCAATGTCAATAAAACCAGAGTCGCTAGCGCGCTTTTTTTTTTTATTTCCAAAGGAAAAGGGAAAAAGTACGAACAAAACCCAAAGATAAGAAGTTTTTAAATCAAAACTAATAAAATGTCAGAGATTACAGGTAAGGGGGTTAATTACATAGAGGGAAGTGTAGCGGTAAATTCATGACCATCAAACTATGGATGAGCTAGACGTCAATTAAACCAAAGTCGCCACCGTGCTTTTATTCTTTCCAAGGGAAAAGGGAAAAGTACGAACAAAACCCAAAAGATAAGAAGTTTTCAAATCAAAACTAATAAAATGCCAGAGATTACAGGTAAGGGGGTTGGTTACACAAAGGGAAGGTGTTAGCACCCAAAGTGTTCTAGGTACTCCTAGGGATCCCTTTCATGTGTGCATGTGTTTTTGTACAAATGATGTTTGCAATAAATAGAATGAGGGGATGAGAAAAGAATTCATTAATTATATTTTTGTGTTTGACAAGACCTTCGGACTTGTGCCTACGTACCAACATAAAAATGAGGGATCAAAATGTCGTAGTTCCTGGTATCAATTTCAAAGTGAGTGCATTGCTTTTAACAAAAATTTAGGTTTGACAAAGGCACAAAAGGCCTAAAAAATGGTTTGAATGAGTGTTAGTTCTTTTTGTCTTTTGAAATTTTAAGTCAAGTATAGTTAAGTTCATTTATAAGTTTGATTTACAAAAGAGTTTTAAAATGCAATGGCATAAGGTCAAAGTTTCTAATTTGCAAAATGGTCTAAGTTTAGAAAACCAACACAAGCAAATAAATTTTAAAAGGAGGGAGAGATTTGAAATTAAAGAAATGGAGAGGAGATAAAGAGACTAATCCTAAGCAAAAATTTAAAAGTTGAGAGTTGAAAAGATCTGACCAATGGGATGCAATCCAATAGACAAGAATGTCATATAGAAACCCAATTTTCCTTGGACTTTAGAATCAAGCAATATCAATATACAAATAGCAAGATGAAGAGCAAGGCATCAAATAAAGATATCCACATCCAAGCTTAACAACTCCATGATCTTCTTTAAAAATTCCCATGTATAAGATGACTTCAAAGATGACATTAGACATAGGTTCAAAATAACAACTTCAATATGATCATGTTGCAGATGAACTCAAATGGATCTTCAATATTGTATCAGATGAATGTTCACTTCACAAACACTTGGTTTCATGAAAGTTGGCATAGGGAGTGTTGCCTAAATTCTAAGTCCAATAGTCTCAGATCAAACCAACAGTCCACACAAGATTTTTTTTAGGGTTTTTGTTCTTATTATGTATATTAAGTTCAAAATACCAAACAAACAAAGAAGTATATACAAACACAATGTATCACAAAATATGGCCCAAGTGGGCAAAGTGAAAATAGCATTAAAGTAAACAACTTGGATGGTATGAATAATGACAAATGAATTAAAAGCTTAAAAATTAAAGTGCATAAAAGTAAATAACTTGAAATTAAATTTTAATGGTTAGTTGGTTAGAAGTTAGTATTGCATTTGCTTTGTTTTTGTTTAGGTCATTCTTTGGATAACATTCAACCCACTTATCACAAGCATGGACCCTTGAACCAAGACATCTTCCAAAGAAAGGAAAAAAGGCCAAGTTTCCACACAATACCGTGAAAGAGGGGAGACTTACAATCTCACTAATTAGAATGTTATGCCTCTTGTGTCACAAACTTAGTTCTATGTTAAGAAGTCGTAATTGGACTTATGCAGAAGTCACAACTATTTGAGGTCGGGAATTCGAATTTTGGTGTTAATACATGTTTGAGACATAGCATAATGAACTATGCTCATGAAACATACCACAAACAAAAATAATATGTAAAATGGGGGACCTAATCTCATCCATACTCATGTTGATTTTGCAATCAATTAGTCTTAGGATATAGAGATGTCATTGGTCCATGACATGAATGAATAAAGAAGGGGAATGAGATGAAAAGGGAGGGGGAATCAATTCAACACAAATTGGTCAAAGGAGGATTTTTACCAAATTAAGATCATTCATTCATTTTGGGAGATGGAACGTACATTCCATCAATCCCTTAAATCCAATGATCTTAACCTAACAAAGTCAAATCAACCCTGACCAAGGCCCAACAACACAAGTCAAACTCAACAAGTCAATTAAAATGGCTCTACACAATTAATTTGGCATTTAAACAATTAAAAATAAAAAAAATATGCATTAAATTAAATTATTGTTGATCAATTTCCTAAAACCTCATCAAAACACTAAAGAAGTGTCCATGAGATTTATCATAGGTCAAATAAGGTCAAAGGACCTTGGAGAAAAAAATTCATAATTTTTGGAAACTTAAAAGTATTTTTAAACAATTAAAAATATACACAAAATCATTTAAATCATGAAACATATTAATAATGGTCCAAAAAATGATTTTAATTCAGAAAATGAAAAAGGAATTTATTTAAATTTTTTTGGTGAAACTCTCATATTTTTTGGATCAATATTAAATTTAATATGAATTAATGAAAATAACACAATTAAAATGAAAATCCATTAATCAGAAAAAACATGGACCACTTGATCTCCCTCATTAATTGAGGTGGCAGATCAAGTGGATCCAAACGCGTGTTCCACCATGCACTTGAGTCAGCATGCCACACAAACGGTATTTAAAACCAACGCTCGTGATTAGAACAAAATGAAATGATCAGGTGGCTCTGAACGATTCCAACTCATCACCGGAGCAAAACATCAGTCACCTTCTCAGGCGACCCTGGCCGGACTGGTTCACTCATCACCATCACGAAAATAAAAAAGAAGGACATGATTTCAAAGTAAAAATGGCGCAGATCACGAATCTGACCTTAATTCATCCTAACTCCAAGTATATTGAGAGATACATGGAGTTGAAATTTGAGGTACATGATCTGAGTTGCTTCGATTTGACCTCAAAGCAACTCAATTTTATTGCCTACATTGGTAGGACTTCAGACAACCAAGGATCCAAAAGAATTGATGAGAATTGAGAGAGAATAGAAGAGAAGAAAAAAGATGGAAAATACCTTCAATGTTGTGTAGAATTTGATTGCTCTTGCTTTGGTTGTTGCTTGATCTCACTCAAGAAGCTTACATAAGTAGATTAGAATGGAAAAAAAGCTTTGGATCCCTGAAGTTTTGAATCTCCAAACAGTGAGATTCAAACTCAATTTTCAAATAAAATTCTCAGCTTTCTCCTAATGTGAGGGTTTGGGGTATTGGAGCAAAGCTGACGCACAAGGGTCCTTAATTTTGATGCTAGAGGTATCTATTTATAGCTGCAGCTTGTGATATTTGCACCTTCAAATTCAACATCCAAATTTCGCAATGGATGATGCATGCTTGCATGGGCGTGTGTAGGCCCATGAAGTCACTCAATTAGGTCTATAATCAAGTGTGAATGAGTCTAAAAGTGAATTGGAATGCAAGGAAAATGTGTACAGTTGTTTGAAGTTTGATCTTTGCCAAATGATGATGCCATGTTCAAGCCATGCACAGACAATTCAAACCTTGTCCAAAATGGATGAAATTGGACTCTTTGGAAAGGTTAGATCAAGAGGAACAACTCTTATGTTGAACATGTTTACATTTGAAGCTTTTATCATGATGAATTTTGAAGTGGAAGTTTGGAAATTTTAACATATCAAAAAAAATTCTAAGTGTCAAGCCATATGTTCACTTATTCCACCTTGGCTAACTTTGTATGTGAGCTTCAAATGAGAAACATGTCTTTGTAAAAGTTGTAGCTCTTTCAAAATCCTTCAAAATGGTTACAAATTTGACCTTATTTGGATTTGACATGAATGAGTTATGCATTTTTGAAGTTGAGGAAAATCACTTGTTCAATTGCATTGGTCCAAAATGACCTATAATGTATCCTCATATCACACGCTCATAAAAGTTGAATTAGATCTTACTCCAAACATAAAAGTTCAAGTAGACACCTTTAATTTGATTTTTCAACATGGAAATATTTCATATCATAAAAATTGAGGTAGTTATGGCCTTGGGGAGTTGACCTCCAAATTAAGGTTAGCACGAAATGACCTATAATCTTTCACCATAAAAAGTGACTTCCAAGCAAAACTAGCTCTAAACCTCAACATGAAAGTTGTTTGGAATGTGATTTAGAGTAACTTTTATATTGTAATAATTTTATCATGATAAACATTATAGGAGATAGGGTCTAGGGGACCCCAGTTTTGATCAGATGGATTCCTTTGGTCAACCACCATCAACCAACTTGATAGCATGCAATTCTCTTGACTTTTGGGACTCATGGGAGATCATATATGCATAAGATGATGACATTTGAAGTACCCCTTTAAATATTTGATTAATTGTTGAAGAACCTTGGTGAAGAAGTTACACAAGATACCCATATGCATTAGGCCTTCCAAGGCAAACCAATTCCAAACTCTTGAAGGATTCTTGATCATAATACCATGTAAAGATCATAAGGACTCATATATGATGAACTCTTAGTTGAGCTCTTAGCAATGAGTGTCTTAAATATTAGATGTGAGCTTGCTAAATCAAAGGTGATCATGTGCCCTACCTACAAAAGAGTTAGACAAATGGAAAGACATATTTTTTGGTATTTTAGTTAGTAAAGATGATAAAATAACAATTATGATACAAATACATAGTGCTTTATGACCTTTACCAAAACAAACCCAATGGATGAGGGGTAAGGAGGATGCCAATGTATGATCCCAATGTTAATGCATGTGATGAGATAACATGAGGGATCTTAGGGTCAAAATTAGGATCTTACAGGAAGGTATTAGCACCCAAAGTATCCTAGGTACTCCTAGGGATCCCTTTTTGTGTGCATTTGTTTTGGTTAGAAAGATGTTTGTTTTAAAAACTGAATGAGGGGATGAGAAAAGAACTCATTATTTACATTTTGTGTTTGATAAGACTTTTGGTCTTATGCCTACCTACCAACCTAAAATGAGGGATCAAAACCTCGTAATCCGTGGTAAAAATTTCAAAGATGGGTGGATTGAGTTTAACAAAATATTAAAGATCTTTTGTTATCAATGGGAGAATACTCAACCAAACATCAACCGATAATGAGGGCATTACAACATTTAAGAGGCATGGCTCCAACTCGGATTAAATCAGCAAGTATGCCATTAACCCCTAATAAATGGAAAGTCTTACACTCAACATTACATGGAACGGGAGAATTACATCTCAACCAAGGTGTAAGACCCCAATTTTGACCCTAAGATTCGTCATGTAATTCCATCATAAGCATTAGCATTGGGATCATACCTTGGCATCCTCCTTACCCCTTCTCATTGGGTTTGTTTTGGGAGAGATCACGAAGCACTTTGTTATTATATCATACTTGTATTTTACCATTTCACTAACCAAAATACCAAAAATATGTCTTTGTATTTGCCTAACTCTTTTGTAGGTAGGGCATGATCTCATTGATTCATCAAGATCACATCTAGGGTTTGAGACCCTCATGAACAAAGAGTACAACCAATAATTGATTCAAGAATGGCTATGAACATCATATATGAGTCCCAATGATCTCTACATGTTATATTGATCAAGTTTGCTTCAAGAGTTTGAGGGTGATTTGCCTTGGAAACCCTAGTTTGACTGGGTATCTTGAGTAACTTCTCCAACAAGATATCTCACAAATTGATCAAATTTCTCAAGGGAAACTTAAAATTTCATCATATTATGCATATATGATCTACCACGAGCCAATAAAGTCAAGAGAATTTGAAATTAGCAAGTTGGTTTATGGTGGTTGGTCAATTGAATTCATCTGATCAAAGTTGGGTCTCCATAGACCCCATCTCCTACAATTTTCACCATATGAAAATGATTCCAAGAGAAAACTTGCTCTAAATGACATTCCAAAAAAATTTCATGTTTATACCTAGACCTAGTTTTGCTTGGAAAATCATTTTCTATGTTGAAACATTATAGGTCATTTTGTCTAAATCCTAATTTGAAAGTCAACTTCCCAAGGCCATAACTTGCTCAATTTTTATGAGATGAAAAATTTCCAAGTTTCAAAATCAAAGTCAATGTGTCTAATTCAACTTCGATGTTTGGAGTGGGAGCTAATTAACTGTTTTGAGCATGTGATATGAGGCTACATTATAGGTCACTTTTGACCTATACCATTGATCAAGTGATTTTTTCAAACTTCAGAAATGCATAACTCTATCATTTCAAATCCAAATGACATTAAATTGGTGACCATTTTGAAGGTCTTTGAGATAGATACAACTTTGATGAAGACACGTTTCTCATTTGAGGCTCCTATAAAAAGTTAAGCAAGGTGGAATATTGAGACATATGGCTTGACACTTAGAAAATTTTTGATATGTCAAATATTTCCAAACTTCCACCTCAAATTTCTCCAAGTTCCAAGCTCCAAATGAAAAAGTGTTCAAAATCAAACTTGTTCCTCTTGATCTCACCTTTCCTAAGAGCTCAAATTCATTCATTTTGGATGAGATATGCATAGGCTGCACATGGCTTAAACAGACTGATATCATTTGGCATGGATCCAAATTCAAACATCAATGTACATGTGCCTTGCAATCTAAGCTAACTTCAACATATCTGATCTTCAATTAAGGACTTCAAGCCATCATTTCATGGGCCTATGCACGCCCATGCACCTTTGTATCATCATTTGCCAATTTTGGAAAGTTGAAAAGAGTGTGCAAATATCACATGGTTTAGCTATAAATAGAGCTTCAATTGCTCATAATTTCACACACAATTGCGCCAACTTTGATCACCCATTGAAAACCCTTCACTCTCATAGGATAAACCTGATAAATTCATTTGAATTTGAGCTTGAATCTCCACTGTTTTGGAATTCAATTCTCCAGGAATCCATTGCTTCTAAACCTTTCCATTCTCTTCCTACAAGCAAGTAGAGTGAGTCCAAGTGCAAGAAAGCTCAAGATCCATCAAGTTCAGACCTCCATTGAAGGTAATTTGCAAAAATTTTAAACTCTTCGATTCTCTAAAATTCATGCTTAATTCCATTGATTCTTTGGTTGTCTGAAGTCCTACCAATGTAGGCAAGAAGATTGAGTTGCTTTGAGGTCAAATCGAAGCAACTCAGTTCATGTACCTCAGATTTCAATTCCACATATCTCTTAATATATTTGGAATTGGAGTAATTGGAGGTCAGATTTGAGCAATAAAGCCATAATCATCCAAGTAATCAATAAGAAACCCAATGCTATCAAATAAAGATAACCAAACATCCAAGCTAGCACTCCAAAGCCATCAATCTTCAATGTCCTTTATGTGTATCATATGACAAATTCTTGAAACATACTCAAAGAGAAACCATCAAATAATAACAATATGATCACAATAACAATTTAGACAAAGAGAAAGAGTGTATCAGATAAACCCAAGGGAGTCTCTCAAGCTATTGTCAAATGAATGGCATTGGCCATGTTTTGGTCTCAAATTAATGGTATTGGCCATGTTTTTCTTCCATAGCTCAGGAGTGTTGCTGCATTGGAAGAAAAAGGCTGAAAGTGCTATTGTTGATGCATTGGAAGCTTTCGCCCATGCGATGGGCAACCGAATCAATAAGCTGATGGAGGTGATCGTGGGTTGAATAGGTTTTTGACAAATAAACCTCCAACTTTCAAGGGGAAGCATGATCCAGAGGGTGCTCAAGCATGGTCGGACGATTCTGCTAATTAATTAGAGGAACTACTAAAGGATGAAGCACAAGTTTTCGTGATGTTTGCATCCCTAAAGGCTGAAAGTAAAGCAAAGATATTTGAATTCCTGATGGTGTGTCATTTTTCAGAAGTGTTTCCAGATGATATTAATGATTTTCCACTAGAAAGAGAAGTGGAATTCAACATTGATTTGATACCAGGAACTAGATCGGTATCTATGGCACCGTATAGAATGTCTCTAGTAGAGTTAGCTGAATTGAAGAAGCAATTGGATGATTTACTTGATAAGAAGTTTATTCGATCTAGTCTACCACCTTGGGGAGCTCCAGTAGTGATGTATCTAGGACTAACTTAAGTGGAGTGCTTATGCAGAATGGGCAGGTGGTGGCTTATGCTTCTCTACAACTAAAGATTCATGATAGGAATTATCCTACACATGATTTGGAGTTGTTGTTTTTGTTCTGAATATTTAGATGCACTACTTATATGGTTCCAGATATGAAGTTTTCAGTGATCAGAAGAGTTTGAATTATCTCTTTGATCAGAAGGAGATTCACATGAGACCAATGAGATGGTTAGAATTTTTGGAAGGACTACGACTTTGGTTTGAATAACCATCCTGGTAAAGCCACTATGGTAGAAAATGATTTGAGCAGGAAATCTTTGCGCATATTTACGTTGATGGTCAGAGAGCTAGAGATGATTGAACACTTTAGAGATTTGAGCTTAGTATATGAAGTGACTTCGAATAGTGTCAAATTAGGCATGTGGAAGCTAACCATTGGTTTTCTCGAAGAGATCAAAGAGAAACATAGATTGGATTTGGCTTTGGTTGATCGACAAACATTGGTTGGTCAAGGCAACAATAAGGATTTATAAATTGATGACAATGAAATTCTGAAGTTTCGAGGCAGAGTTTGTGTATCTAATGTACTAGAGTTTAAGAGGATGATCTTAGAGGAGAGTCATCAAAGTAGTTGGAGTATTCATCTAGGAGCCACTAAAATGCATTAGGATTTGAAGAAAATGTTCTGGTGGTCAGGAATGAAGAGGGACATTGCATAATGTAGTTATTCTTACTTAATTTGTCAGAAATATAAAGTCGGGCATCAGAGACCATCTAGACTAATGCATCCGTTGAATATTCTAGAATGGAAGTGAGATAGCATGTTTATGGACAGAGATTTACATTGAGGTGATTGTGAAGTGTAACACCCTTCTAAAATACCCCAAAATATTTAATTAGAATAACAATATATCAATCAGAGTAATACGCAATTAAGGGTGTCACACAATCATTTCACACCATTCATCATAATAACTGTCATGCTCTTTTATTATATCAAAACATAAAGCATTGCAAAATACGCAGCGGATAGAGATCAAATCGATCATTCAACACATGTAACACATTACATGTAAAATTATTCAACAAGGTAAAACATCCCGTCCCGATGTTACATCTATCAGAGCATGACCCACTAAGGAGACTACACTAGACTCCAAGCACTAGCTTCTACTCAATCACTGCTCGTTACCTGAAAAATAGTTGTAAGGGTGAGTTCCTCAATCGATATCAAAAGCATTATAAAATATCATGTCATGTTAAGTAATTTGACACATTAATCACCCTAATCACATCACACATTTAGTAACGGCACATCAACTCAAACGTCATGCTCAATATCAACACAAGCACCACTGCTCAATTAAATTAAATACTCATACAACAAACCAACAAAATGCAACTCTAAGGAGACTCGACTCGTCATGCATGTGGTACCATTTGGAGTAAAACTCCCAACTTAAAATTTGCCAATTTAACGAGGCATCAAGGCTTAAGCCTTCAACTTTCAACTTTTGCCAATTCAGGCCAACGTGGTGTGAGCAAAGCTCCGACTTAATGCATATGAATTCCGACAACATGATAACAATAGCAACACAACAATGTCTTCAACATAGTCAACTTATAATCAACTTTGACATACACGACTTTAAATTCCGACAACAGGATAATAATAGCAACACAACAATGTTTTCAACATAATCAACTTATAATCAACTTTGACATAAACTAAGTACTATATAATTCCATTCCAAAACGTACACAAGATTCAATTATCAATTTTTTTCTCTTTTCCCACAGTGTTAACCGGTTAACGCCCTGGGTTAACCGGTTAACGCAGACAGAACACGCTTTCTGGCAAAACTCAACAGTGTTAACCGGTTAACGCCCTGGGTTAACCGGTTAACGCAGACAGAACAGCAATATTTCCACAACTCACAACAGTGTTAACCGGTTAACGCCATGGGTTAACCGGTTAACGCAAGACAAAAAGCTGTTCCTGCGCTAACACGAAGCAGAATGCAGAATTCTCCGCATTTTCCGCCGTTGGAGTACTTCCAGACCTCCGATTCCAATTCCGTAAAAAGCGATACGCTCGGGGAATCACGACTCACACAATTATCGATTCAATCACAGCTTAAACACAGTTTATTCATCACAAATTTTCAGCACTCATCATCCCAATTAGGGTCAATTCAACGGTTTATCACTACCCATTACATGTTAATCTATAATACCCATTAAACAACGATAAACCCCCCTTACCTGAATTAATCCGGCGAATCTTTAAGCTTCAAGCTTTTCTCTTCTCCAACCTTCTTCCTCTTGCTCTGCTCTTTGCCCTTTTCCTCTTTTCAGCCGCTTCTCTGCTTTTCACGTAAAACCCTCTTTACCAAAAAAAATGGAACTCTTTTTCCTTATTTCCAACTTATATATTTTCCAACAATTATTATTCCAATAATAATAATAATAATAATCCAATAATTCCAATTATTTTAACTAAATTAATAAATATAATATTAACTTAAATTAAATAATTATCTTATTTTTATCGGGGTGTTACAACTCTCCCCCACTAAAAGAGTTTTCGTCCTCGAAAACATACCTCAAGCGAAATAGCTCCGGATAAGACTCCTTCATCTGACTCTCAAGTTCCCATGTCATGCTTTCGCCCGCAGCTCCCGACCAAACGACTTTAACCAACACAATCTCTTTTCCTCGAAGAGTCTTTGTGTCACGATCTTCAACTCGTACAGGCTTTGTCTCCATTGTTAAATTATCCCGCACTTGCACATCATCCATACTAACCACATGAGACGGATCTGAGACATACTTCCGAAGCTGCGACACATGGAATACATCATGCAAATTCGAAAGATTAGGTGGTAATGCCATCCGATAAGCAACTTTTCCAACCCGTTCTAAGATTTGATACGGACCAATGAAGCGAGGAGTGAGCTTTTTAGACTTCAAAGCCCTCCCAACACCGGTCACAGGCGTGACTCTCAAAAACACATGGTCACCAGCTTGAAATTCTAATTCCTTCTTCCGCTTGTCATGGTAACTCTTCTGCCTACTCTGAGAAGCTTTCATCTTCTCTCGGATAAACTTCACTTTCTCGGTAGTTTCTCGAACTAACTCTGGTCCAAGTACTACACCCTCACCAGATTCGTGCCAACACAACGGAGTTCTACATCTACGACCATACAATGCTTCAAAAGGCGCCATTCCGATACTAGAATGGTAACTATTATTATATGTGAACTCGATCAATGGAAGATAAGTGTCCCACGAACCTCCTTGTCCAAGAACACAAGCTCTCAGTAAATCCTCCAATGACTGAATAGTTCTCTCTGTTTGGCCATCAGTTTGAGGATGATATGTCGAACTCAACCTCAACTTAGAGCCCAACGAATCTTGCAGACTTTTCCAAAATCCCGATGTAAACCTCGGATCTCTATCCGACACAATACATAGAGGAACACCATGCAACTTTACAATTACTCGGATGTAAATCTCTGCCAACTTCGCAATTGGGTAAGTGATGTTAATAGGTATGAAGTGAGCCGACTTCGTGAGCCTATCAACGATCACCCAAATCGAATCATGCCCTCTTAAAGTAGCAGGCAACCCCGTTACAAAGTCCATAGAAATGCTATCCCATTTCCACTCTGGAACTTCCAACGGTTGCATCAACCCAGCAGGCTTCTGATGCTCAATCTTCGACTTCTGACAAGTTAAGCACGCATACACAAAACGAGACACATCTCCTTTCATTCCGGGCCACCAAAATATTTTCTTCAAATCCTGATACATTTTAGTAGCTCCTGGATGAATACTCAAACTGCTTCTATGACCCTCTTCTAGAATGCTTCTTTTCAAAATCGCGTCATCAGGAATACAAATTCTTTCCCCTAATTTTAGCACACCTCTCGCATCAATCTTAAAGTCACTCTTCTCTGATTGACCACAACGATTAAGGATATCTACTAATTTCACATCCAATTTCTGTGCCTCTCGGATACTATCCATAAAATCATTATTAATCTTTAGCATTCCTAGCATTACACTCTGCGGTGTTACTTCGCAAACCAAACTCATATCACGAAATTGCTCAATTAATTCCAACTCCTTAATCATCATTGCTGACACATGCAAGGTCTTTCTACTTAAGGCATCGGCCACAACATTTGCTTTTCCTGGATGATAATTCAACCCGAAATCATAATCCTTAAGCAATTCTAGCCACCTACGTTGTCTCATGTTCATCTCTTTCTGATCAAAAAGATACTTTAAACTTTTATGATCGCTGAAAACTTCAAATCTGGAACCATAAAGGTAATGCCTCCAGATTTTTAGCACAAACACCACAGCAGCAAGTTCAAGATCATGCGTAGGATAGTTCTTTTCATGAATTCTTAACTGTCGCGACGCATAAGCAATTACTTTATTATTTTGCATGAGCACACCTCCCAAGCCCATCAATGAAGCATCACAGTAGATTATAAACGGTTCCTCCGGATTTGGCAAAGTCAAAACCGGCGCCGACGTCAATCTCCTTTTTAATTCATTAAAACCCTCTTCGCACTGAACATCCCACACGAAAGCTTTACCCTTACAAGTTAATTTAGTCAACGGAAGTGCTAACTTAGAAAATCCTTCAATAAACCTCCTATAATATCCAGCTAACCCCAAAAAGCTTCTAATCTCGGTAACCGACTTAGGAGTCTCCCATTGCAATACAGCTTCTACCTTGGAAGGATCTACAGCAATACCTTCTCCTGAAATTACATGGCCGAGAAAACTGACTTCTCTTAACCAAAATTCACACTTGGACAGCTTCACATACAATTTCTTATCTTTCAAAACATCCAACACTAATCTCAAATGTTCCTTGTGCTCTTCTTCGGACTTAGAGTAAATCAAAATATCATCAATAAATACTACCACAAAATGATCCAGATAAGTATGGAAAATACGTTTCATGTGTTCCATAAATACTCCCGGCGCATTAGTCACACCGAAAGGCATCACAGAATACTCATAATGTCCATACCGAGTTCTGAATGCTGTCTTCTGGATGTCTTCATCTTTCACTTTGATCTGATGATAGCCCGATCTCAAATCAATTTTACTGAACACACAAGCACCCACTAATTGATCCATCAAATCATCTATTCTCGGTAGTGGATACTTATTCTTGATCGTTACTTTATTCAATTGTCTATAATCGATACAAAGCCTCATACTACCATCTTTCTTCTTTACTAGCAACACTGGAGCTCCCCACGGTGACACACTTGGTCTTATAAACTTCTTCTCAAGTAAGTCTTCCAATTGCTTCTTTAATTCACACAATTCAGATGCCGACATTCTATACGGTGCCATCGAAACAGGCCTAGTACCAGGCACCAAATCAATAGTAAATTTAACTTCCCTCTCTGGCGGCACACTAGGAATTTCATCAGGAAAAACTTCAGGGAATTCTTTCACCACTAACAGTTCCTCTATCTTAGCTTTACTCTCAACCGACAACGTCGCCATCAAAGAAAACATCTGAGCTCCCTCTTTCATTAATTTTCTCAATTCTTTGAAAGGTAATAAGTCAACTCCTTCCTCTTCAGGAGTGGAAAACCTCACCGACTTATGATGACAATTTATATGAACATAATTATACTCCAACCAGTTCATACCAAGAATTACATCCATCCCACCCAACGGCAAACATACTAAATCAACATAGAAATCTTTATCGAAGATCGACAAAGGACAATTTAAACACACCAAGGAAGTAGTTGTTGATCCCTTAGCTGGGGTCTCAACAATCAATTCACCATCCAAAGCGGACAATTTTAAACCCAGTCTTCGGGCACAGTTAGCAGAAATAAAACAGTGTGTAGCACCGGTATCAATAATAGTAATTAAAGGAGTACCATTTTTGAAACATGTACCTCGGATAAGTCTGTCCTCACTGGAGGTTTGAGTTCCGGTCAATGCGAACACCTTTCCAGTTTGAGATTTCTTTGGCTTCTGACACTGACTTCCAATATGCCCTTCTTCGCCATAATTAAAACAAATCATTTCCTTGTGCTTGCAATCAGCTATTGCATGGCCAGTCTTACCACAGCGAAAACACCTCTTTACTTCAGCAGTGCATACATTACTCTGACGACCAGCCTGACCACATTTGAAGCAAACTATACCAGCAGGAGCACCTCCCCTACTAGTCCTCTGAGCCGGAGCAGCTCCTTGATGTTGCTTGCCACGATTTTGATGTTGCTTGCCCCTGCGGTCACTGACAATCTTGTAATGAGCATTATTGTCTTCTTCAAATATCCTGCAGCTATCCACCAATTCAGTAAAAATGCGTATCTTCTGATACCCCACAGCCTTCTTAATTTCAGAGCGCAGTCCGTTCTCAAACTTGATGCACTTTGAAAATTCAGCACCAGCACCAGTGTAATGAGGATAAAATTTGGACAACTCCACAAATTTTGCAGCATAATCAGTGACAGACAAATTTCCTTGCTTCAGCTCAAGGAACTCAATTTCTTTCTTACCACGGACATCCTCCGGATAATACTTTCTCATGAATTCCCTACGGAATACATCCCAAGTAATGACTTCACCTGCCACGGTCAACCTCTCGTGAGTCTCTAGCCACCAGTCATCAGCTTCGACTGCTAGCATGTGAGTACCATACCGAACCTTCTGAGCTGGAGTGCAATCCATAACACGGAAGATTCTCTCGATCTCTTTCAACCATCCCAAGGCTGCATCTGGATCATGCTTCCCTTTAAACACCGGCGGATTCTCTCTTTGAAAAGTCGCCAAGCTACGTGACCCAGCATCTCCACCAGCATTTGGCAAGTTCTGCACAGCTTGTGCCATCGCTTGCATTGCGGCAGCCATTGCAGCGTCATTCCTTCCAGCCATTTCAACTTATCACCACAACACAACTTAAAAGTTAGATTAGTAACAATACACAATTGTTAGACAGTAACGACACGACAACTGGCCGGACAGACCGACCTGCTCTGATACCACTAATGTAACACCCTTCTAAAATACCCAAAAATATTTAATTATAATAACAATATATCAATCAGAGTAATACGCAATTAAGGGTGTCACACAATCATTTCACACCATTCATCATAATAACTGTCATGCTCTTTTATTATATCAAAACATAAAGCATTGCAAAATACGCAGCGGATAGAGATCAAATCGATCATTCAACACATGTAACACATTACATGTAAAATTATTCAACAAGGTAAAACATCCCGTCCCGATGTTACATCTATCAGAGCATGACCCACTAAGGAGACTACACTAGACTCCAAGCACTAGCTTCTACTCAATCACTGCTCGTTACCTGAAAAATAGTTGTAAGGGTGAGTTCCTCAATCGATATAAAAAGCATTATAAAATATCATGTCATGTTAAGTAATTTGACACATTAATCACCCTAATCACATCACACATTCAGTAACGGCACATCAACTCAAACGTCATGCTCAATATCAACACAAGCACCACTGCTCAATTAAATTAAATACTCATACAACAAACCAACAAAATGCAACTCTAAGGAGACTCGACTCGTCATGCATGTGGTACCATTTGGAGTAAAACTCCCAACTTAAAATTTGCCAATTTAACGAGGCATCAAGGCTTAAGCCTTCAACTTTCAACTTTTGCCAATTCAGGCCAACGTGGTGTGAGCAAAGCTCCGACTTAATGCATATGAATTCCGACAACATGATAACAATAGCAACACAACAATGTCTTCAACATAGTCAACTTATAATCAACTTTGACATACACGACTTTAAATTCCGACAACAGGATAATAATAGCAACACAACAATGTTTTCAACATAATCAACTTATAATCAACTTTGACATAAACTAAGTACTATATAATTCCATTCCAAAACGTACACAAGATCAATTATCAATTTTTTTCTCTTTTCCCACAGTGTTAACCGGTTAACGCCCTGGGTTAATCGGTTAACGCAGACAGAACACGCTTTCTGGCAAAACTCAACAGTGTTAACCGGTTAACGCCCTGGGTTAACCGGTTAACGCAGACAGAACAGCAATATTTCCACAACTCACAACAGTGTTAACCGGTTAACGCTCTGGGTTAACCGGTTAACGCAAGACAGAAAGCTGTTCCTGCGCTAACACGAAGCAGAATGCAGAATTCTCCGCATTTTCCGCCGTTGGAGGACTTCCGGATCTCCGATTCCAATTCCGTAAAAAGCGATACGCTCGGGGAATCACGACTCACACAATTACTGATTCAATCACAGCTTAAACACAGTTTATTCATCACAAGTTTTCAGCACTCATCATCCCAATTAGGGTCAATTCAACGGTTTATCACTACCCATTACATGTTAATCTATAATACCCATTAAACGACGATAAACCCCCCTTACCTGAATTAATCCGGCGAATCTTTAAGCTTCAAGCTTTTCTCTTCTCCAACCTTCTTCCTCTTGCTCTGCTCTTTGCCCTTTTCCTCTTTTCAGCCGCTTCTCTTCTTTTCACGTAAAACCCTCTTTACCAAAAAAAATGGAACTCTTTTTCCTTATTTCCAACTTATATATTTTCCAACAATTATTATTCCAATAATAATAATAATAATAATCCAATAATTCCAATTATTTTAATTAAATTAATAAATATAATATTAACTTAAATTAAATAATTATCTTATTTTTATCGGGGTGTTACATGAAGCATTATAATATTCCATCGAGTATCGTCTCTGACAGAGATTCAAGGTTTACATCCCTTTTTTTGGGGAAGCTTACAAGATGCTTTGGGTACTAAGTTGAGATTGAGTTTGGTGTATCACCCACAGACTGATGAATAAGCAGAGAGGACTATCCAGTCTTTGAAGGAGTTGTTGAGGGCTTGTTTTCTAGAGCATGGTGGTACTTAGATAGTTACTTGCCTCTGATAGAGTTCACGTACAATAACAGCTACCATCCTAGTATTTGGATGGCATCATTCGAGGGTTGTATGGAAGAATATGTATGACACCTATATGTTGGTATGATTCTGGAGAGAGCATTGTACTTGGACCAAAAATTATGCAACAAACGATTGAGAAATTCAAAGTAAGTCAGAAGAGTCACCATAATAAAAAGAGAAAGAATCTTGAATTTCAGGATGACGATCATATCTTTCTGTGAGTCACTCCAATGACTGGTGTTGGAAGAGTCCCGAAGTCTAAGAAGCTCACTCCTCGCTTTAGTGGACTGTATCAGATTACTCAGAGGATTAGAGCAGTTGCTTTTCGTGTTGCCTTACCCCTGTCTCTTTCAAACCTGACTGTTGAAGCAGCTCCTATTTGGATCGAGGATTAAGTGGTTAAACAGTTGCAAGGAAAAAAGATAACTCTAGTGATGGTCATTTGAGGAGGACCTGCTGGAGGTTGCATGACTTGGGAGCTGGAGAGCATGATGAAGGAATCCTACCCAGAGTTGTTTTCACCATGTAATTTTCGAGGGCGAAAATCTTTATAAATGGGGGAGAGTTGTAACGCCCCTAATTTATTTAATTATTATTTTTATTTAATTATAACATTTTATGAATTATTTGATAATTTATTTATGTGATTTGGTGTGTGTTTGGGTGTTTTATAAAGTTTTAGAGTATTCGAGGATATTTTAATAATTTAATAATTATTAAAATATTTGGTTAAGAGCGGTAGATTTTATTTAATTATCTAAAATAACGATAATAATTATTTGAGGTTTATGGTAATAATTATTTAATTATTTAAATATAGGGTGACACCTTATGTTAAAAATATATTTTACTTTTAAAATAGAATAAATATTTTATTTAAATATTAAAGGTGTGTCGCTTAATTGAATAATTATTTAATTTAAGATATATTTTATTTTATTTATCAATTAAATAAATATTTAGTTTGGGATTAAATATTTGGAAATTAATATTTAATTGGGTTAAATATAATATATATCGTAAGAAGAGTCTGGCAGTGAGGGGAAAAATGAAGGTTTGAAGCATATCGCTAAACGGCGCATCTGAGTTTGTGGAGACCATTTTGGGAGCGATCCTGAGGCAGCGATTTGGATAGGGAGGAACATCAAAACCTTAAAAGCTCAATCGATAAGGTAAGGGGGGGAGATTGCTTACTATAGGGTGGGTTTTAGGCAGCAGAATGATGAGAGCTCCTTACCCTCTCATCGGCACTTATTTTTCATCTCTGTGAAATGTATCAAATCAAAATACAAGTATTGCTCTGACCATTTTGGGTTTGGCCCAACCCCTTTGGTATGTTTGATTTTTTATGAATAATATATTTTTATATTGAAATTTTGGTTTTGAGAGTCGATCGTTGTTACGATTTGTGCCCAAATGGGATAATCTCATTTGGTCACTTTTGTTGATAGATATGGTTTTTGGTGATCAATATGATTTTTGGTGATCGTTATCACTTTTGGTGATCAATATGATTTTTGATATGATGTTTGGATCGATAAAATGGTTTTTGGTGATTTGTTAATAAAATTTAATTTTGATGTTAAATCACAATATAATATAATATATAATTGAAGGTTTGTGATTGTTTTGTTAAAAAGTATCGATCCCTGAAGGTTTGGTGAAATTGGTTTTTCCCAAAATCCTTTGTCAATTCTATATGATAATATATCACAAGTTTTCATAAGGATAATTGTAGGTGTTTAATTGGCTGCATTACATGGTAAAACACTAGATGGGTACTAATGTCTTGACTGATGTCATGACATGTATGTGTGACTACATTGTAGTTACTGCAGGACTAGCTAACACAGGATTTATTGAATGTCAAACTGGATGCTGTGACATTCATACGTGTCAACAGATACTAAGAAATAGAACAGCTGGTGTTTTGTTAGAACTTAGTATGTATTTCCAGTCTGGTTATCAAGGAAAAACCAGACCTGGCATACGGCCTACTGACTGAATGTCAAACTGGATGTTATGACATTCATCATTGACAACAGCTACTGAACATTAGACAGAGTGGTGTTCTGCTATACTTCAGCATGTCACTTAGTTTGTTCTTCAAGAGAATAACAGAACTAACTTAAGGCCAAATGTGTAAATGTTAAGTTGGACACTTTGACATTTATTAATGTAAGCTGTTACTGTAGTATGGTCATTTTGATCATGTACAGGTCAGCAAAATTGTACAGTCTGTTTTCTGAAAAAAACAGACTCAGCATATGGAACTTGATGTCAAGCTGAATGTCGTGACATTCATGCCTGACAGCATATGCTATATTGTAGGTTGTTCAGTTTTCTGTTTCAGCTTTTTCTCAGGCTATTCTTCAGGGATTCAACAACTGAGAGAAAATCCAGGAAATCAACAACCAAGCTACATTCAATGAACCTAACAAATAGCCTATTTGTTAGTAACCTAAATGTTGAATTTATGGGAACTTGCGTGACCTTAAATTCAGGAGAATACAGGTGCAAAAGCCCAGGATACTGCAATATAAAAGGAAGGCGTTCCTTCATTCAATTTCAGGGATTTTGAGGCGTGAAGATTTTGTGTGTCCATCATACTTCACTACTGTATTTTTGTGAGTCTTGTATTAGACGTATCTTGTAAGCCAAGCCATTATCAAGTAGATGATTGCTGTGGCATAGGGTGTTCATGGAGTTGTAAGTGTTGTGTCACTCAAAGCTTTTAAGCGTGAGTGCTGTGTATCTTGATTAAAGCTGTGAAGCACAATCAAGAGTTGTTTGAAGTGTGACTTCAACTTGTCTTTAATATTGTTTAAAGATTGTAATCACTGAGGTGATTGAGGGGGAGTGAGTAGGAACTCTGATCTTAGGTTAAGATTGAAATTGCATTGGGTAGGGATTAAGTGATAAGTTGTAAACGGGTGAGTTTAGCTTTGAATTGATACTACTAATAGTGGATTTCCTCCCTGGCTTGGTAGCCCCAAGATGTAGGTCATGTTGGACTGAACTGGGTAAACAATTGCTTGTGTTATAACTGCACTTACTGTTAAGTTCTGCATAATCCCTGTCTGTGCAGAATTGGATGTCATAACAACCCGAGTGACATCCAAAGTCTGATAACTAGAATTTCAATTGGCATCAGAGCAGGCACCCTGCCTATGAATTTCTGGGTGAGATCTATGGAAGTTACTTTCTAGTACCATGGACAAGGATTTAGGACACTCAAACAGACCACCCATGTTGGATGGCTCTAATTATGATGACTGGAAGCCTCGTATGATAGCCTTCTTAAGGTCTCTAGACAGCAAAGTCTGGAGAGCTGTCAACAAAGGATGGGAACATCCAATGAGGACAGGTGAAGATGGAGTCAGTGTGCAGATTCCTGAAGAAGAGTGGGACAAGGAGCAAGAGGCATTAGCTCTTGGAAATTCCAAGGCCTTGAATGCATTGTTCAATGGAATCAGCAAGAACATCTTCAGGCTGGTACACCACTGTGAACTAGCTAAGGAAGTTTGGGATACCCTCAAGGTAACTCATGAAGGTACTTCCAAGGTGAAGATGTCCAAACTTCAGATGCTGACCACCAAGTTTGAAAATCTGAGGATGAAAGAGGATGAGACTATTCATGACTTTCACATGAATATTCTTGAAATTGCAAACACCTCTGGTGGACTAGGTGAGAAAATGGCTAAAGAGAAACTTGTAAGAAAGATTCTCAGGTCCTTGCCTAAGAGATTTGCTATGAAGGTCACAGCCATAGAGGAGGCGCAGGACATCTGCAACATGAAGGTGGATGAGCTCATTGGTTCCCTCCAAACCTTTGAAATGGGCTTGGGTGAGTATGCTGAGAAGAAGAACAAAAGCATAACTTTTGTATCTAATGCTGAAGAGGAGTCAGAAGTAGGATGTACTGGAGGTGATGAAAGTATATCATAAGCCTTAGCCATGCTTGGGAGACAGTTCAACAAGCTCATAAAGAAATTTGATCAACAGGGTAGACCTAATGTCAAGAACGTCCCGTCTGACATAAATAAAAGATCAACTTATGAAGAAAAGGCCAACCAAGGCAAGGGAATCCAGTGCCATGGATGTGAAGGATATGGTCATATTAAGGCTGACTGCCCTACCCTTCTCATGAGGCAAAGGAAAGGGCTATCTGTCACCTGGTCAGAAGAAGACACTGAGAGTGAATCTGAAGGAGAATCGGCCAAACATGTCACTGCTATGACTAGTGTTTGTGCCTCAGAGGATAACTCAAGTGGAGATGAGCTCACCTTGGATGAGCTTGCTGTGTCATATAAAGAATTATGTGTTAAAAGTGCAGAAGTTTGCATCCAAGGAGAAAAGCATAAGAAACTCATCAAAGAGCTAGAAGCTGAGAAACTAGAGCAGCTGAAAGTCATAGAGGGTCTGAAGGGTGAGATCTCTTTGCTGATCTCTAAGCTAGACCAAATGACCAAATCCATCAAAATGTTGAATAAGGGATCTGACACCTTGGAAGAGATCCTGAAAACAGGACAGAAGTCTGGAACCACATCTGGTTCAGGTTTTGGGAAAAGATCATCAACCGAACGCAAACGCCCAAAGGCCAAAGTTCAGAAATCCAAAGGAAAGTCTCATCCAAAGTCACAACATCGAGGAACCAGAATGAACAATCATCAGAAGAAGAAATTCAAGAGATGGAAATGTCATTACTGTGGTAGATTCGGTCACATAAAACCATTCTGCTATAGGTTGCATGGTTACCCAAACCAGACCTCTCAAGGTAGGCCTAAGAAAAAGGTGTCTACGCATAATGTCCCCATTAAGAAACAAACATGGGCGACTAAGCAGACAACTCAGGTCAAACCTAAGCAGCTGGCATCTAAGACTCACTTCTCGCCTGAGAACCAACAGTGTGTCGCTAACATTGTTCACACTTCTTCAAGGGGACATATCAGACAAGTTTGGTACCTTGATAGTGGCTGCTCAAGGCATATGACTGGGATGAACAACCTAGTGGTGAATCTACATCCTTCTAACACCAAGTTTGTAACATTAGGTGATGGAACTAAAAGAGAAGTCATGGCTGTTGGGAATCTGGACTGTCCAGAAACTCCAAAATTGAGTGATGTATTGTTAGTAAAAGGACTAACTGTGAACCTCATAAGCATAAGCCAACTGTGTGACCAAGGATACAAGGTGGAATTTACCAAGGGAGGTGTGTGGTGTTGAATGGGGGCAATCAAGAAGTGATGAGAGGAGAAAGATCCAAAGATAATTGCTATCTATGGAAATCTAAAGACTCTCTCAACTTTCCCAAGTGCCCTTTGGCCAAGGGAGATCAGGAAGGGAAGCTGGGACATGGAAGACTTGATCCCCTTCAGGTAAAAGGAGTAAAGAAGAGCATGTCCAAGGGAGCTATGACAAGAGTCTCATATCTGTCCTTAGATAAAAGGACAGACTGTGGAAAGTGTCTGATCAAAAGTTATGAGCCCCTGGTAACCATTTGTCATCATACAACTGATATGACAGCAAGGGATAGACAAAGGTGTGTATTATTGTCGTCTGCAGAAACTCAGTTCCTAGCTTGTGGTAGCAAGTGGGCATCTCTAGTATGGAGGAACCTAATGAAGACAGAGTACAATGTCAACCGGAATGTCATGACATTGTACGTTACTAAGTGTGAAACTAGTAATGGCAAAGTGGGAACGCGTGCGTCTGAAAAGTTATAGCAACTAATGAAGTTAGTTAGCTACTGTTTAATAAGTCAAATTATTAAACAACAAATAGTGGGATCTGAGTGGTCAAAATCTAATAGACCTTACTCTTGCATAAAGCGTTTCACATTCAGTCGTTTCAAACTCCACTCGTGCATACGCTCGTCCAAAGAAACGGTTCATCTTCCCTCTAAGATTTTCAGCATGGCTCGTCAATCCGATACCTCCTCTTACACCACCATGTCTGATTCTCTCAGCATCGAGTCTTACCACCCTACCCGGGAGGATCCAGTTGTTGACGCAGCAACTTCGTCCCATGCAAGAAGACCTAAGGAAACTGTCACCGGGTTTTCATCAGAAATCGCTCTTGATGAACACACAAGGGAAGGGTCAAGGTATGTACATAACTCCATTGCAACTATCGTCACTCAGATACTATCTGGTAATCGAAATGTTCCTGGGGTTTCTGTTCCCTTGAACACAATCATTCCTGATATTGCTGCATGTCAAGATAAAGCTGTAGTGTTGAGAAAAAATGTCACTAACAATGTTGAGCAACCAGATGCTCATGAGGGGTCAAAGAGTGACAAACCCTCAGGAAAAGTTAGAGGTGAGAAGGCCAATGTTACTCAAGGTGTTGAGGACAACCCTAGAGCTGAAATGATCAACGTGGAAGAGCTCTCGGACAATGAACTTCTGGCTTCAGTTGTCCCTAGGATAGCCAAGAGAGTTAGGTCTAGAAGGGAGAAAAAGACTGTGGAGCAGAAGTCCCCCTCCAAGGAAGTTGGTGAAACAAATCCTCACAAGCAACCAGAGTCAGAGAGTGCACACAAGAGGAAAGGTTATGGACCTACAAAAGCTTGGAGCAAAGAGGTGCCCAAGAAGTTGAAGACCAAGGCTGTGGTGGTTGAGTCTGAATCTGATGTCCCATGTGATGTCACAACATCCATGTCCAGGAAGAAGCCTTCTTCCAGCAGGCTGGCAACCAGTGTCCTAGAAGTTCCCATTGACAATGTGTCCTTCCACTTTGCCTCCAGTGTTAACAGGTGGAAGTATGTATACCACAAGAGGCTGGCATTGGAGAGAGAACTGGCTCAGAATGCATTGGAGTGTAAGGAAATTGTGGATCTCATCAAAGAAGCAGGACTGATGAGAACTGTGAGTAAACTCCCTAAATGCTATGAGACCTTAGTGAAGGAGTTCATTGTTAATCTATCTGAGGAGTGTGCTGATGGGAAATCCAGAGAATTTAGAAAGGTCTATGTGCGTGGCAAGTGCGTGACTTTTTCCCCCTCAGTGATAAATCTGTATTTGGGAAGAGCAGATGAAGTGCAACCAGAACTTGAAGTGACTGACAACACTATCTGTCAAGTCATCACAGCAAAGCAAGTCCAAAAATGGCCTCTCAAAGGGAAGCTGGTGGCCAGTCAACTAAGTGTAAAGTATGCAATGTTACACAAATTTGGAGCAGCCAACTGGGTACCCACTAATCACAAGTCAACTGTGTCTGTGGCGTTAGGGAAGTTCATCTATGCAGTGGGAACCAAGACAAAGGTGGACTATGGTAATTACATCTTTGATCAGACAATGAAACATGCTGGGAGTTTTAGTATGAAGGGACCCATTGCCTTTCCATCTCTCATATGTGGAATTGTGCTGAATCAATTTCCACATATCCTGACAGATAATGACTTTGTGAGAAGAAGAGAGAGTCCATTGGCCTTCAGCTACAAACTGTTCCTGGGCAAGCATGTCCCTGACATTGTCTTGACATCAGGAGAAACATCCAAAGCTGGCCACCAACCAGACAAAGCTGATGTTATTGCGGTTCTCAAAGAGACTTGCAAAGAACTGGAGGCTAGAAAGCATGCTCTGGAAAAGCTCATCTTGCAATTGGAGACTTCTGCTGAGGACACGAATGGAGCTGATAAGCAAAGCTCTGAGGAGGAGGAGGCGGCCAGCTCTGAAGAGGAGGCTGATGATGAGGCTGAGGATTAAATACTTGTCTTTCTGTGTTTTCTGTCATTACTATGTGTGGATCTGTAACTTAAAGTGTTGCTTTGGCAACATTTTTGACAAAAAGGGGGAGTGACAAGTGATACCCCAAGACAACAAAAGTTTACTTTGTTAAAACAGGTTCTCATTCTGACAGATTGAAGTTTTCCTCTACTGCAGCTTATGTGTGATGAAGTGTGTATTTAGCTGCTGTTTGTATGCGGCTATGTGTGTGTGAAGTTTTTATTTAACTTCTCTCCCCTACAGCTATTGTGTGTGAAGTTTTTATTTAACTTCTGTATGTGTGTGCTGCTGTGAAGTTTTTATTTAACTTTTGTATGTGTGTTAGTGTGCTGCCACTCGGAGTGTATTAGCTAGTATTGATTCCTGCTAGGTGTGTAATTCCGCTGTTATGAACTCTGTTATGGGGATCAAAGTGTTTTAGCCAAAAATTTGCCAAAGGGGGAGTTTGTAGGTGTTTAATTGGCTGCATTATATGGTAAAACACTAGATGGGTACTAATGTCTTGACTGATGTCATGACATGTATGTGTGACTACATTGTAGTTACTGCAGGACTAGCTAACACAGGATTTATTGAATGTCAAACTGGATGCTGTGACATTCATACCTGTCAACAGATACTAAGAAATAGAACAGCTGGTGTTCTGTTAGAACTTAGTATGTATTTCCAGTCTGGTTATCAAGGAAAAACCAGACCTGGCATACGGCCTACTGACTGAATGTCAAACTGGATGTTATGACATTCATCATTGACAACAGCTACTGAACATTAGACAGAGTGGTGTTCTGCTATACTTCAGCATGTCACTTAGTTTGTTCTTCAAGAGAATAACAGAACTAACTTAAGGCCAAATGTGTAAATGTTAAGTTGGACACTTTGACATTTATTAATGTAAGTTGTTACTGTAGTATGGTCATTTTGATCATGTACAGGTCAGCAAAATTGTACAGTCTGTTTTCTGAAAAAAACAGACTCAGCATATGGAACTTGATGTCAAGCTGAATGTCGTGACATTCATGCCTGACAGCATATGCTATATTGTAGGTTGTTCAGTTTTCTGTTTCAGCTTTTTCTCAGGCTACTTTTCAGGTATTCAACAACTGAGAGAAAATCCAGGAAATCAACAACCAAGCTACATTCAATGAACCTAACAAATAGCCTATTTGTTAGTAACCTAAATGTTGAATTTATGGGAACTCGCGTGACCTTAAATTCAGGAGAATACAGGTGCAAAAGCCCAGGATACTACAATATAAAAGGAAGGCGTTCCTTCATTCAGTTTCAGGGATTTTGAGGCGTGAAGATTTTGTGTGTCCATCATACTTCACTGCTGTATTTTTGTGAGTCTTCTATTAGACGTATCTTGTAAGCCAAGCCATTATCAAGTAGATGATTGCTGTGGCATAGGGTGTTCATGGAGTTGTAAGTGTTGTGTCACTCAAAGCTTTTAAGCGTGAGTGCTGTGTATCTTGATTAAAGCTGTGAAGCACAATCAAGAGTTGCTTGAAGTGTGACTTCAACTTGTCTTTAATATTGTTTAAAGATAGTAATCACTGAGGTGATTGAGGGGGAGTGAGTAGGAACTCTGATCTTAGGTTAAGATTGAAATTGCATTGGGTAGGGATTAAGTGATAAGTTGTAAACGGGTGAGTTTAGCTTTGAATTGATACTACTAATAGTGGATTTCCTCCCTGGCTTGGTAGCCCCCAGATGTAGGTCATGTTGGACTGAACTGGGTAAACAATTGCTTGTGTTATTACTGCACTTACTGTTAAGTTCTGCATAATCCCTGTCTGTGCAGAATTGGATGTCATAACAACCCGAGTGACATCCAAAGTCTGATAACTAGAATTTCAATAATCTCATTGGCTCACTCTGTATCCTTTATTTTATGGTTATGATTAACTGTAACCGTTTTGGGAAAATCTAAAAACTCTAAAATTAATTTTGGGGTGAAAATCATGATTTTGGGGGGTTTGTCATTGGGAATTATATG
The DNA here is from genome assembly GCF_024323335.1 of Lathyrus oleraceus. Classification (NCBI taxonomy): domain Eukaryota; kingdom Viridiplantae; phylum Streptophyta; class Magnoliopsida; order Fabales; family Fabaceae; genus Lathyrus; species Lathyrus oleraceus. The sequence goes on from NC_066581.1 coordinate 420,298,685, forward strand.
TTGTAAGAATTCAACATTGGGAGGCGAAAACTTGGAAAACCTGAGGTAGGAGGGTTGGTTGCACGTATCGGCGGAGAAAACGAGCTTCACAATGGTTCAACAAAATTTTGAGCAAGTTTGGCGTCCGATGTCAGAATATCGTGTATTATATATTTTCAAAAAGGGAACCGTCCCAGAAATCAAACGCACTGTATACAGTGATTATTCGGTTTTTAAGTCGTTTAAGCTCGTTTAAGTTCCGAAAACAACGTTTTACTATTTTCTGAAATTTCAACAATTTATGTTTTATTTGTTTTATGTAATTAAAGACATTTGGCAATGCTATAAGGATTAAACCTTTTGATTATAATAAATTCCAAATTTTGTTTAATCTTTTTGGTGAATAATAATATATATATTTTTAAATAAAGTTAAAACTAACAAAATATTTGTTCTTAGTTGAAATTATGATAGAATAGTCTTAAAGTAATTAAATATATCTTTTATAAAATATTATAAAAATATTAGTATGTTTAACTCCCTTTTATGAATATAATTAACTAAATAATTTTGGGTGTAATAAAAGTGAATATATTGTTTAATAAACAAAATTTTAGTTGATTTGAATTTGGGTGATCCTTTTTGGATAATTTGTGGTTCGTGAATGAAACCTATTTTGGTGATATCCTTTGAGATACTTTTGGTGTTTATAGGAATTATTATACATAATTTTGGTGTGTTATGATGTTTATCCATGAAATGCATATTCGTGATTCATATTACCATGCATTCATGTATTTTGGAGTGTAGGTGGGACTTCGGTCCATTTTGGTGGCCTCGGATCCATTGGTGGGGATCGTTGGTCTTGGTAGAAAAGACCAGGGATGAGTCTCAAATCCATTGGTGGGGATCGTTGGTCTATGTGGGAAAGACCGGGGACTAGTGGAATAAAATCAGTAACATACCTCTAATTCCACAATATGTTGAGGGTTTTGTCATTTGGAACTTGCATCATTTAAACAGAAGGGCTTGAAGTTTGTCCATTTTTGAAATCTTCACATGTACATGTTTTGCATCCTACACTTCATGATCAATTTTCACCAATTTCTGAGTTTCAAATGGAATTTTGGTCAACATAACAAGTGATCCTCATGCCAAAACCTTTCCAACCATTACTCATAAGGCTATGTGTCACTTTTGGGTATGCCATTTTCGAAAGCATGAACATATTGGTGCATTTTTGGGAATCAATTAAAATTGCATTGCATGAGCTCAGCTTACATAATCTGCACGTCCACTTCCATTCTATTTGGCATCAACTTACAAATCCAAGTGGAATTGGGTCCTCCATGCGCCTATACAGGCCCATGCATGGAGGCCCTTTACATCCATGCACATGAAATGATCATGCACTCTGTCATTGCCTTGCTATAAATAAGTGCCTTATGCTCCTCATTTCAATAACCTGAAGGCGCCTTACATGCTGCACGATTGATTCCTCACCCATACTCAAAGGAACTCACCATTTTTTCTCAAATTTTTTTCAGATCTAAACTTCAATTTCATTGATTGATTTTTAGATCTAAAGTTCCTAAGCCTTGCTCACCTTGATCCATAGAACACACTGCAAGCTTAATCATCAAGAGATCGTGCTCTCAAACTCTTCAATTCAGAGGTTTACTTTAGATTTTATTTTCTTCGAATCTGCTTGAATATTGCTTGTTTCTTGTTGTTGTTGGGTTGTCTGAAGTCCTCTACATAGAGGCAATCATTTCATGCTTTGAATTGTTGAAATCCATCAAGTTCTAGTTGGACACCACAAAATTCAAGCTCTGATTCCTCTTTCTATGGAAGCCTAAAGCTGAATTGGTTGGTATAGGGGTGATGTACATCACCCCAACTTTCATTTGGTACCTGGATCGTGGCTTTTGGTGAACATTTATTTCTCTGCAATTTTTACCGTCGCCGGAAGTTGGTCGGAGAAGACGGTGGTGTACACCACCGTCTGGTCTCCAGATTGAATCTGAACCGTGCATTTGCGTTTCTAGATTTAATCCAGGCCACTCAATGTTATGACTTGTTTAAAGGCCAAGTGTGATTACATTGACTAAGGTGTTTGGTAGGCGCGCATGTGTGGACTAAGCGATTTGCCAACTCAATTAATGAGCTCTGCATCCAACGCTCCACTTTTTTTGCTATTTTAATTTCTGATTTTTAATTTTAATTTTATTTTTCTTTTAATTCCATTTCATTTAAAAAATCATATCTATTTCATTATTGGTCTAAAAAATGTGAGACCAATTGCATTATTCTTATTTTAATTTCTAGTTTCTAAAAATGATTTTTAATATTTTTTATTTTATCATTTGATATTTTTTAGGAATTTTCTCTTTTCTGGTTATTTTTATTTCATTTTAAATAGTTTTTTGATATTCAAAAAATACAAATATATTTTTCCAACCTCTTTGAGTGATGATTGATCAATGAAAAATATTCTCATCAATTTATTAATTTATTTGAGATTTTAATTCAATTAGGATAGTTTTATGCATTTTTAATTGATTAAAAATAGTTTCTGACTTCTAAAAATGCTGAATTTTTTTGTCAAACTTTGTTTGACCTTGTTGAACTTAGGATAATTTACTTGGACTTTTCAAAGTTGATTTGAAGTGAGTTTGAAGTTTGACCTTTCTTTATTATTTTAATTCAAGTATTATTTTAATTTTGAAAAATCCCAAAAATATTTTATTTGTTTCTTGAATTCTAATCTTCATCTTCTTCTGTTTACAATTGTTTGACCTTGATCTTCTCTATTTTTGGTCAATGCTTGTTGATTATTTCATTTCATTTCCATTAATGTACTTTAATATTCATCATCTTCTTCTTCTTTTTCTTTTTTTGATCAATGAGTTAAAGATTGGTGGTTAGCCTTGATACATGGGAGGTTTAACCTTCCTTGATTCAAATCTAATTCATCTTGATCATGGATCAAGTGAATGGCTTTGCATTAAGGATAGGTTGCTTCCTAATCAAGCAAAGAACCTAAATCAATACAAGATCATTTTTCATTTTCTTTTTGGCATGGCAAGTTGTAGGAGTTTGATTCACAAATCAAAATCTCTAACTTGTGTTGTTGCCTACATTATTATTGACCGGACCCAGATAGTTGTGACTTCTACATAATTCCAATTACGATTGCTTAACATAGCGCTAAATTTCCTTATGGCACACTAACTCTAACACTAACCATTAACCATTAACATTTAATTCCTGCTCTTTACATTTATGCAATTTACTATTCTTGTACATATCATTCATTGCTTTTGCCCTTTTGCTCATTTGAGCACATGTTTATGTTAATGTAATTTTCCTTTTGCTCACTTGAGCACATAATTGTGTATATATTATTGTGCTTGTCCTTCTGTTTTGATTGTTGTGAACCAAATGCAAAAATGGACAAATGGACTTAGATTCTAGGATATTCCCTATGCAAAATGGAGTAAAAAAGGCCTTAATGTTGAAGACGGATTAGAAGGACCAAATCTCTAAACTCACTATTGTCCATTCTTGATTTACTTCATGGAACTTTTTGATGTGTGTGCTTTTGTGCTAGGGAATCCTATTTGAGCCAAATTGAAGAACCATTGTCATGTGCTTCTAAAGTGAGAGATCCAAGAGCCATTGGAAGATTCCTAAGAGCTTTGCTTGATTGATTGATTGCTTGAGTATACACTTATCTGCTTGCTTATTCCAAAAGATGGGAGCTACTTGGATCATCAATATGATCTCAAGAGAGGAAATCCATTTGTGGTCTTGTTTCTTATCCTTCAACTCTTGTATGATTAGGAATTTAGCCATTCTTCTTCTTCCCTCCACTCTAACCCAAGCCAAAACTTTTGTGCAAATATTTAATACTTATTTCCAAACATTAGAAACCTAAGCATTATGCTTTTGATTTTCAAACTTTCTTTTCATGATACTTATTTTGAATTGAATCTTTAAGTCAACTTTGACCATATTTTGTAAATACTTTTCATCGGTAAATATAACTCATTCAAATGCTTTTGTGGTTTCAATGGCCACTTCTTATCAAAAAACTTTTCATAACCTTTAGCTATTAGGTTTGAGTTATCCTTGAGGTAGATATAATACTCACCTATATCCTTAGTGATGGACAATGAGTCTTCCATGCTTATTATAGGGTTAACCCCGCACTAGCATGTTGAAGTTATCCTCACATGGTGGATTTATGGTTTTAGGATGAGTTTTCTCCCTTGGATAACAAAAGACCTTAAGGCATTTGGACCAATCTATTCACCAACTTGTTTTGAGATTTTTACCCCGAACTACGAGGTTTAGATCCTAATCTTTTTAAGATGGTACGTAGGCAATGGGTTTATCCATCCAAACACAAAATTGTAAATAATTTGTATATTCTTCTCTCATCTCTCCAATCATGTTTGCACAAATAATTTTTACAAAATACCAATCTTACAACAAGTGTGAAAAGGGCTCCCTAGGAGTACCTAGGATGTTTTGGGTGCTTAAAACCTTCCCATTGCATAACCAACCCCCTTACCCCGATCTCTGACATTTTTATTAGTTCTTGATTCGATAAAACTTCTCGGTTTTTGTTCGCTTTCTAACCCTTCCTTTGGATAAATAGAAGTGCGGTGGCGACTCGACTTGTATGGTTTACTTTTGATTTAGTCAATAAATCTAAAGGTAACGAATACCCCGCTACAGAAAAATGGCAACTCTACTGAGGACATTTGCCAAGTGGGTTTTGCCTACTTTTCATATTTGTTGTATTATGTTGTATATTATTTTTGTGACATATTTTTGTGCAATTTGGGATTACTGTATTGTATGTAATGATTGAATTGTTTGATATATTAATTGCTTGTATGCTTGGTGATCTTTGTGAGATATGTTCTATACCCGAACTCGAGTGCACTTAGGATAGGAGAATGGCATAGTCTTGTCAACTTGTGTGGAGTTATTCCTTGGCAAGTTAACTTGCAAGCTCATTCACTTGGTGGAGGTCATGTTGGGATCAATAATGTCACACGAGTAGTCGTGGTTAGACATTACTCTTTCCAATATAGACCTTAGAAGCCAAGGACCTTAGTTTACCAAGCCCATCTTGGCCTATTTTTAGGACGTAGTGCGAAAGTCGTTCAAGTGTAAGATTTGTTACGATTGTTACGCGATACTACACTCATAAGAGTCTCTCTTGAGAATATTTTTGGAATACGAGTAGTCGTTTATCCGATAATATTCGAAAGATGGGATGATGACTATGGGAACCTCTTGTAGAACATGTTTGGCAGGTTTAAACCCTAGTACACTCCTTGTGGGTGGTTCTTAACCGAGACTCCATGCTCGTGACTTGCAACAAACCCTTGATTCATGGTTGATCCGTTCTAGTGTATCCTTAATATCAATAAAATTTGGGTGTTGATAAGGTGTAAACCATAATCCACAAAAATGGATGTGAAATTCTGGTATCAGATATGAGATGTCGAATGTAATGTCACGACACTAATATCTGAATTACACTAACAGAAGAAAGATATAGGAAGGTAAAGCAAAAGACACAAGCAATTGTTAACCCAGTTTGGTACAACTCACCTACGTCTGGGGGCTACCAAGCCAGAAGGAAATTCAATAAAATAGAATCAGTTCAAAGACTCTCCGTACACTTCAACAAGTTACAGTCTTTCTCGCCTAATCTCTACCTGTGCAATTTCTACCTAAGCACTCTTAGATATGAGAACCCACTCACTTCCCTACAATCACACACCAGTGATCTTAAACAACAATCCCTTGAGAAAAGAAAACACTTTTCAATAACACACTCTTGATTTTACTTCACAATTTCAATCAAGAAGACACACTCTTGATCTTGTTTCACAACTTTGATCAAGAAGACACACACTTGATCTTACTTCACAACTTTGATCAAGTAGACACACACTATTGCTTAACAGCTTTAGAGTGACAAATTACAACCACAAATCAGTCCAATTCAATCATCAAAAGATGACTTGAATGGCTTACAAGTCTCACGACTAAATAGACACAAACCCTAGCTCTCTCACTATATTTCGCTCAGTAATGTTTGTGTTGCAAAACAAGTTTTCTAAGTCCCTTTTTATAGAAGCATTCAGCTAGGCTTGGACATCTTGAAAACCCTAAATCTATTTTCCAATCAAATCTTTTTATAACAACTGGTTAGATCTCCTTGGAAAATAAGTAAATCAAGTTATAATCCATGATTGAATGCGCCAGCTAATCAGATCTTCAATCATACATAGATTGCCATTAATTGTTAAATCACAAGACACCAGACATTCACATTGAATGTTCTGTGTACAGGATGTCATGACATCGGGTCTGACATCCTGGAAAAATCCTGCATAATTAAATAATTCCTTTTATAACTTCCAGCAGGTACAACCATATCAGATGGCATAACCTTGTGTATGACATCTTGAAACAATCCTGCATGAACATGTCTTTTATTTAACCTCCAACAGGTACATCCCATATCAGATGCCATTACCTTGTGTATGACATTCTGAAACAATCCTGCATGAACATGTTCTTGAACTCCAGCAGGTACATAGGATACTGTAAGACCCCAATTTTGTCCCTAAGATCCCTCATGGCATCATATCATAACATTGCATTGCCTCAAGGATCATTGGACACCTTGCTTCCTTCCCTGTGGGTGTATTCTTTGAGAGTGGTTCTTGATCACCAAGCATTGCTTGCCCTTTTATATCATTGCTTTTCTTTTAATCACTAACCAAAAATGTACAAAAATATGTCATTAACCTTTGTTACTTGCAGCTTAAGCAGTCAACAGTCAAGGCAATTCAAGTAAATCTTGTGTGAAAGAGATGAAGTTTCCATTGAGATATGGATCATGTGATCATTATTTTGAGCTTATGTGAGCTATGGGTTCATTGTGGAGCAAGTTCCCAAGTGGCAAAGGCCCCAAGTTCATCAGAACATTTTCAGTTCATCTAAGGACCAATGCAGTCAACTGAAAAGTCAATTGTGGGTTTTGAATTGAGAAATTGAGTTTCTTCATCCCATTCATGTTCAAATCATGCTTATTCATAATACCAAAGATCAAGGTTGAAGTATTTGAGGTCAAGTCAAAAGTTTCCAAAAATGGAAAGTGACCTATAATTTCAACTTTCCAAAAATGGCAAGTTTTTGATCCAACTTCAACTCAACTTTCCA